>NC_143501.1:46934078-47239210 GCF_051622355.1 Phaseolus vulgaris
AGATAAAAACAAAATAAAATAAAATTGGTTTTGTTCATAAATTAAAAAATAAAAATTCAGAAGAAAAATATTTAAAATAGTTTATAAAATTAGCTTTAGAAATACTAAAATAAACTCGTATATCACAAATTTGTTTTATTCTAATTGACTCATAGACTACTTAAGTGATATGCAAAAACAACATATAATTTGTGATTATAATATAATGTACCAACTGTAATGATCCATTAATATCAATCATGATATATTATAACCAAAGTTCACAATATCTATCTATACTGAGAAATTCATTTTAATACCATACAAATTCACAAAGACAAGTGTTTATGGAAATATTTTATATATTTATATCCAAGGGTGGTTCTAGATAGAAAGTTTCCATTGAAGATTACACTATAAAACACGTATAATAATGTAGTTTTCAATGTAATTTTCTGTTTTATTTTTTTATCGATAAAAAATTAATAATAGATGAATAAAGTATTTTGAGATACTCCAATCTTCATACAGATTTTCAAAATCTCTAACTCTCGTAGAGATACTTAGACAAGTTATCAAAATCTTCAACCTATACCTACCAGACAAAGAAAAGCAAATTATGTACATACAATTAAGTGTTCAATAAAAAATACAGATTAACAATGTTCTCATATAATGAATAGATATTAATTGTGGTTATAACTTTCTGTCTTATTATGTGTTCTTGGAGTTATAACTACCATTTTTCTTGCACCAAATCATGCATTGACATTGGATGATGAGTTAATAATGAAAATGTTGGTTTGATAATATTGCAGAGAAGAGTGAATCAGTAGAGTTCTATGATTTTCTTCAAGTAAATACAGATTCGAATAAAAGTGAAGTGACAGACATAGCCAGAAGAGACGAAGAGGAAGTGAGTCAAGATGGTGTGGAACTGAAGAACATTGGTGTTCCATTCATTGATTTTTTGTCTTCTGGAACCTCCTAACATAATTCATTGCCAAACTACAACAACCTTAATTACCAAATATATTCCTATGATCATTTCAACCTGACCATCGAGAACAATATCTCGACTTAGATCCATTCATGTAACTTCCTTCTCTATTCACAAAAGAGTAACGTATTTAAGGATATATACATGTACATTTATAACATGTAAAAAAAAATGCTTATAAGAAGCTCCATGCATCAAAATCATCAAAATGTTGCAGCATTTAAACTCAAGAAAATCAGAAATGCTAAATCTTCAAAGATTCTATGTTATGAAATCCATTTGGATTAGGATGTGTTAAACTTATAAGAAATATATATCAAAATATCAAAGTCCTTGTTACAACTATCTAAACCTAATATCAAACTTTAAATCTTGATGAAAGAATTGAGCTATCAATGTACTTGTATCAACAAACTTCTAATGATAGATACTACTATTTATATCATTATTATTGCTTCTAATCAAGTATTAAAGTTTGTTTGAACAAACTTCTACATTGACACTAAAATATGAACTAAAATCAACTTATGCTTTAAAATTTTCTTGTGTAGCTTCTTATTTCTCTTAAATTTATGCATAAACCAAGAAATGAGAAAATAAATTTGATCATGGAAAAATACTTAGAAACATGAATTTTAACATGTTTAAGAGAAATTTTATTATTGTTTCGAATGAACAAAAAAAAAATTCTGTAATAATAAGTTCAAATTTAAAAAAACGTCAAATTAATTTTTAATTTAATTCATAGTGCAGGTTATTTATTTTTAATAAATATTAAAGCATAAAATTAAATATAATAAAGAATAAATAAGTAATGAAAAGTTTTAGAAGAGAAAAATAAGATATTTTCTTTCAATTACTTCATTAGTTTTTTTTATAAATAAAAAAAATTAAATAAATGGAAGTACTATAGCTACTTCAACTATTTTAAAAAAAAATCTAACAAAATTTTACGAGGTAGTTAAAAATGTGGACCTTCTCCACATACCAAAATTTAAGAACCTAAACAATGTCATCTAAATAAAGGCACCATTATAGAAAACTCAATTCGACTAGTAAAGTTTCCCGTCTTGATCACCAAGATATTTTGTAATACATTCTAATGGACCACATTCTATATGTATGACATAAAAAAAAAAGACACTTGTGTGAATTCCTTGTCAAAAGGTTGTTTTAGTTTTCTTGTTTATAACTTCACTAAGTAGATGTTTTTAACAAATTTTAAGCAAGTTAGTGGATCAATGCAGCATTCAGCATAAAAAAAAAAAATTGGTCATTTTGACTTTAAAAATTGGTCATTTTGACTTTACATGTTATCCATCTCCAAGCTTTTATTTGTGCCACAATAAAAATTTCAATAAGATCAAGTGAGGTACCCTTAAAAAAAAGTTGTTTCTATGTCTCTAGATCTTACTAACTATGTTTACCCACGTATACAACCCCACACCATGATTCCAAACTTAGATAATCTCAAAACTACTTAAAGTGAGATTTTGGCAAGATATGTGGAAGAGTAAGTTCACTGATGAGCATATATTTATTCACACTCAATAGCTTCAATCATATATTATTTGACTATAATAATAAATAAATTCATTGTTTTAATTAATATTCGTATAATTGGGTTTATTTGGGCCTTAACTATTATTTTTGTTAATTTTGTGTTTTTAGAGTAAATGGTCTAAAGGAAGTGTCTACCTTTGTGAACAGGTCAAATATGTAAAAGTCTAAGTTGTTTCTTGAATCAAAACAGAAAACACATTTTGAGGAGAAGAAAAAGAAAATAAAATCTACAATATCTCATAAACAAAATTGGAAGCAAATTTTATACTAATACAAGAATTCTGGAAAGTTAGAAAGTTAGACACGGTTAACAAAATCTAAACTACAATATTTTTCCAAAATCCTTAGAGCAAAAAAGTCTATAAAAGGACACAAGCATCAAGGAGAAAGGGGAGCTTCATAGGGTTTATTAGTTTGTTTTCTTCTTTATAATTCTTTTGTTTTGCCTCTGCATGGAAGGCTAAACCTTTTTTGGTTGATTCTTTTGTAATTTCTCATTGACTTCTGAGGCTTTGATTTATAAAGTTTCATTTTTTAATTTAATATTCTAATCTCCTGGAAAACTGGTCTTTGTGAGAGGTTATACTTGAACGCATGATTGTGTGCATTCCTTATCTTAAACTTTGATTTCTTAGTTAGTTCACATTGTTCTAATTAATTTCTTGGACGCATGATTCAAGAGAGAATAGATAAGCATTCTCATATAGTATACACATGGAACAAAGTGGGTACTGATTAAACTAGTCAACGCATGCTTTACTGGTGAGTTTCAATTGAATCAGATTGGTGCAAGTTCAATCTGGTTCAGCTCTGTTCGAGGATTGAGAAAAGATGAATCTTTAGAGAACCTGTAAGATTCAATGGTGGAAGAACTTAGGGATCAACCGCTTTTTATTTGCTATTTTAATCACTTTTATATTTTCTACACAACTATTTCAATCCCTTTTTATCTTTGTTGTTCTTTCTAACTTTTATTGCTTGCAGATAAATTCTAAAAACTGATTTACTAATTTTAGTATCGGATTCGTTGGAGACGACTTGAGGACGACTTGAGGTCATCTGACCACTTATATATTATCATTTTTCTAGCATTAGACATAGACAATGTTGGAATCATTTTAATTTGATATCAAAACAATAGTTATCAAATTTGTCATCGTTGTCAGAGAATTCAATTTGATTTTGGTTATTAGGTTTTTTTTATCTGCATAATTTTTTTTCTGCATATTTAACTTGTGTTTTCTTCTTATTAGTTTTTATTTATTTAATATGACCTTAAAAATGAAAAAAAAAATCTAATATTCTAAATATTTTTGTTTATCTCCTTATATTTGTTATCTTTATCTTATTTTGATTTTGTTTTTATTTTATCTCCTCATATCTCTTATATTTATCTTGTTTTGTTTTGATTTTATTTCTTTATATATTTTATCTTATTTTGTTTTGTCTTTATTTTATATCTTTTCCGTTTTTAGTTATTATTTTTTTCTGACATTCTTTATTTATTTATGTTTTTTATTGTTGTTGTTTTTATTTTCTATATTTATTTTTGCATTTTTTTTCCTTCTAATTTTTTTTAGGATAGACACTTCAGTTGCTACTCTTTAATTTTTTTAAATTGAAGGCAATTCAGGGGAAACTTGGTTTTTAAGTTTATCCACATGTGACTCACCTCTATTTCCTGGGAGTTGATTTTGTTTGCTTTCAATTAAAAAAAAATTGCTTTGAGGCGTCTAATAGGTGTTGGTGTCCATTACATATCTCCCATGTTTTTCAATTCCAAAATGGAGCGAAAATTTGCTAAAGAAATTTACAATTTTGATATTCATTATGAACCATATTTGCAATAACCTTCACAATTTTATAATCAACTTCTACAACAATGTGAGCCATATTTTCAACAACCTCAGCATTATAATCCATATTGTCAGCAGTCTTATGAGCAACCTCAACAACAACCATATTATCAGCAATATTATTTTGATGAAAGTCAAAAACCTTTTCAACCATTTTTGCAAATAGAAAATATTCCTCACAATCTTAAAGAGTCATCTTTAGAGAAGCTGATGAGACAATTAATGGTAAATACAATGAAATCTCAACAAAGCATAGATGCTAGTCTATGAGAATTATAAGAGAAAGTTGGTCAATTATCAGAATTAGAAGACAATCTAATGGTTGGCATGTTTCATAATTGTTGCAAAGGTGTTTGACTTTCATCAAATTTTCAAACCCTAAAACCTTTTCAAAACACTTCAAATTTTCAAAATTTTTAAATATTTTAAAATTTAAAACTAAACTGAAGGCTATACAAACCCATCAAGCCTCTTTTGCATTTTCTATTTACATATTCAAAATATCAGAAGTAGTTTCGTTCCAGGAACTACGAAATATTTTTTTCTTTTTGTTTATAATATCAAATGAGCGTGAAGGAATGTGTGAGGCTTTCCAAAGCTTTCTCAGAGAGAAAGTGGCCAATTTTTGCTTTCCTTGATTGTTGTAGTTGTACTTAGTTTTTGTTAAACATGTGTTGGAATGGTATGTTTAAAAAGTCATAGTTTATCGTTTGAAACAAACTGAAAGGAACAATGAGAACTACATGTTTTGTTCTGTTAACAGTTGTCCATGTTGGGTTGTTTTGACATATGTGCTTATTAGATTTTTTGTTTGGTTGTCTTTGAGTTTATAGATCTCCTGTGGTTAGAAAATGACCCCAATGCAACACTCAGGCAAAAGAAATGCATTCATGGATTCTTGGGATCAATTGAGAAAGATGGTTGTAATGTCTTCATTGGTTGGGTAAAAAGTAATCAGATAAAACAAGTAAGTCTTCCCTTTGAAATTGATTACATGTTATTTTAAAAATAAAAAGAAAAAATAACAAATAAAGTCTCGGTAGTGTATAGTTTATCTTGCCTAGGAAAATTTTCTTAATGAAGTTATTGGGTAAAAACATTTTTAAAAACTATAATTTTTTAGTTTTACTTTATTTTATTGACAAATATTTTAAACAATGAATAGTCTATTACTTCTATAACTATATATATAGGGATTTCCCCTTAACTGTTTTTTTTTTTACATAAATTACTTCTCTATTTTACCCTCATTTTAATATTTATTTTATTATTTTATTTTTGATATTTCAGTCATTTTGTATTTTTTTAGCAGTTACTAAATATACTACAATTTTTATGAGATTTGATTTTGACAATTGTTTTTTTTTTATTTTTAAAATTAATATTTATATTTTTTTTAAACTCAATATCTGGTGGTAAGTTTTGTTTATGCACATCACCTTCTTGGTTGGTTCTCTTTAATTATTTTATTATTTTATTTAATTATTTTGTAACTACTTGAACAGTTACAACAATTTTGAAATGGTAAAATTGAAAAATATTACTTAAATTGAAAATTGAGAAAAAAAAATGAGTCTTAATGTTAAATTTGGAAACATGCTCTCCTTCTCTCTCTATACGTTTTTCTCCTTTTCTCTATGTTCATGTTGCTCTTTTTTCTCTCTTTTGATTTTTGCAATTTTCATTCATTTGTGGTTTTTTCTAATGACTATGCAAGTTTTGTTATCTAATGAGAGGTCTAGTTTATACTCAAGATTGAAAAAGAGATTGATGTAAGTTCTTCAGAAGAAGATTTTTTCGAACTAAGCAACATAATAAGATTGAATTCGTTTTCTGATCATTAGTTTAACATCAACTACAATTTCTTTCTTCGTATTTGTAATATAATTTTCCCACTTTTTTTTAGAGAAATCAGCAAGGTTCTGTAATATTTACAAAAGTAATAGAGTATGTTGAATCTTTGGTGAAGAAGAGAATTGCAAGAGAAGAAAGCGAACATGGGAGATGAGAGAACTCAACAGAATTATTATTCAGTAGTAATGTTACTTCTAGTTTCAGAAAACCCTAAAAGTAAACTTAAATACAAGGGTGCAAACAGCAGAAACTAAAAGGAAAAACTGAAAAGGGAAAAAGGCCTAGCAGAAGCCCAAAAAGCCCAGTTTTGACAGCCCCCTTCAAGCTAGGAATAGATATCTTTCATTCCTAGCTTGGAAAACAGAATGTTGAATTGAGCAATAGGTAGAGGCTTGGTGAAGAAGTTTGCAGCTTGCAATGAGGAAGGAATAGGGAGAAGTTTGAGAAGGCCTGTGTTGAGTTTCTCCCTGACAACATGGCAGTCGATCTCTATGTGTTTGGTTCGTTCGTGGAAGACTTGATTGTGCGCAATCTGGATAGCAGCTTGGTTGTCGCAATAGAGAAGGGCTGGTTGCTGGTGTTGAATGTGTAAATCATGCAGCAGGTATGTTATCCATTGAATCTCACAAGTGGTTGCAGCAAGGGCACGATATTCTGCCTCTGATGAACTCCTGGATATAGTTTGTTGCTTCTTGGACTTCCAAGATATAAGAGACTCCCCCAAATATACAGAAAAACCAGTTATGGATTTGCGAGTTTCAGGGCATGTAGCCCAATCAGAATCACTATATGCCTTTAATTGAATGGGAGATTTATTGTGTAAGAATATACCTGTGCCCGGAGTTCTTTTAAGATAGCGAAGAATGCGCATTGCTGCCTGGTGATGCTCATTAGTTGGGTGTGAGACGAATTGACTAAGGTGATTTACTGAGAAGGAGATGTATGGCCGGGGGTTGGTAAGATAAATGAGACGTCCTATCAGTCACTATAAATGAGATTTTATTATTGTGGAGCATTGGTGTAGGAGCAAGCGCACATCCCAGCATTCCAGCATCTTTAAGCAGATCCAGAATATACTTTCTTTGGCTTATGTGAATTCCAGTGGTATTACGAGCCACTTCAATACCAAGAAAATAAGTTAAATCACCAAGATTTTTAATATGAAAAAAATTGTGTAACAAACCAGTGATGGTAGAAATCTCCTTAGGATTAGTTCCAGTGAGAATGATGTCATCCACATAGACCAGCAGTGTCGTGGTGTGTTTGTCATCATGTTTCAGAAATAAAGAGTGGTCAGCAGTGGAAATTTTATAATTATGTGAAAGTAGAAAGCTTGAGAGTTTAGCATACCATTGCCTACCTGCTTGTTTGAGCCCGTAAAGAGACTTCTTGAGGCGACAAACAAGATTGGGAGAAGGGGTTGGAAAACCTGGAGGTAATTGCATGTAAACTTCTTCATCTAGATCTCCATGTAGGAAGGCGTTGTTTACATCTAGTTGTTTGAGTGTCCAATTTTGAGCTGCTGCTAGAGCTAGGAGAAGTCGTAGAGTGGTCAGCTTTGCTACCGGAGCAAAGGTATCTAAGAAGTCCAGTCCTTCAATTTGGTTGTACCCTTTTGCTACTAAGCGGGCTTTGTAGCGTTCAATAGAGCCATCTGCATGATGCTTGACTTTATAAACCCATTTACACCCAATTGTTGTTTTTCCAAAAGGAAGGCTGGTTAAGGACCATGTGTCATTATTTTGGAGTGCCTCCAGTTCATCCTTCATGGCTTGGATCCAAGATGGGTATAGGACAGCTTCTTCATAATTCTGAGGTTCCTCAGCAGAAGTAATTAACATTATTGTATTTTTGAAATGCTTGGATAAGGAATTGTAATTTAAAAAGGAATGAATAGAGTGTTTAGTACTTACAGTATTATTGTTGAGATTGGGTACATCAAAGTCTTGAAGGTAAGCAGGGGGCCTTCTGCTACAGGTATATTATCAATCTCAAGAGTATTATTAGAGGAACTATTAGTATCATTAATATTTTCAGTGTGCATGTAAAAATCATCATGAGTCTGGGCATAGTTTTGCGGTATAGGTAAAGAAAAATTGTTTAAATCATCACTTTGAATGATAAGGAAAAGAATTTTCATAAAAGATAACATTTCTTGACACATCTATTTTATGGTTATTAAGATTTAAAAACAGAAAACCTTTTGTGTTTGACTTAAAACCAAGGAAAACACCTGGAACAGCGCGGCTGTCCAGTTTTTTTCTATGAGCAAGGATAGTTGAAGAATAACACCAACATCCAAAAACACAAATGAAAGAGATATCACATAGCTTTTTATGCAGTTTTTCATAGGGAGTGGCATTATTAAGCAGCGGAATAGGCATACAATTAATGAGGAAAACAGCATGTTGTACGGCAAAGCACCAAAAAGTAGCAGGAAGTTTAGACTGAAAAAGGAGAGCCCGTGTTACATTTAAAATGTGTTGGTGCTTTCTTTCAACAATGCCATTTTGCTCAAGTGTCTCAACACAAGTGGTTTGGTGGACAATCCCTTTAGAGGCAAAGTAATCATGCATAGAAAATTCAATACCATTATCGGTGCGAATGGTTTTGACTTTAATAGAAAACTGATTTTCAGCATATGCAACAAAACTAATAATACTAGCACTGACTTCAGATTTGTTATGCATGGGAAAGAGCCAAGTATATCTAGTAAAATCATCAACTATGGTAAGAAAATATTTAAAACCAAGTATTGATACAACAGAACAGGGGCCCCAAATATCAATATGCAGCAATTCAAAAGCATGAGCAGTTTGAGTATTACTAGGAAAGAAAGGAATTTTTCTTTGTTTTGCTTGATGACATGCATCACAAATATAATTCTTGTCAATGCGAATGTTAGGATAATAGTTTTGCAGAATTTTTAACCTTTCTTCTAAAGGATGTCCCAATCTGAGGTGCCAAATATTATTTTGTCTTGCAGTACAACTCAGAATGCTGCCATCAATCTTATTGAGAACATATAGACCATCAACAATATCAACTGTACCAATCTTGTCTTTGGTCATGGAGTTCTGTATTAAACACTCAGTAGCGGAAAAAATAAGTTCACATTTAAGAGATGCAGTCAATTGGGATATGGAAATAAGATTAAAAGTAAAATCTGGTACATATAAAACATTTTTAAGAATGAATTTTTCATTAAAGAAAACAGTGCCTGAACAAGAAGCAATAACACAATTCCCATTAGGAAGCTTAATAGTAATCGGTTTAATATGATTATATGATGTAAAGTTAGACAAAGAAAAGCAAACATGGTCTGTGGCTCCAGAATCTAGTATCCAAGTGTATTCATTAAAAATGGAGTTTTTGAATTTATGGATATTACCTGTGATGGCTGAAATCTGATCCTGATGATTAGCAGAGATGGAACCAACCTGGTTCACTTGCACTTGATTGTTGGAACTGCTGACAGTTTTCAGAAGGTCTGGGAGAATCTTATATTGATGTTGAGTGATGCGGAAATCTCCTCCACTATTCAGTTTATCCTGATCTTGATTTTCAGAACTTTCTTCTTGTATGACAGTGGTGATGTTGTTTAATTGAGGAGCCTTACCATACTGGGATTTATATCCAGGAGGATACCCATGTTTCTTGTAGCAAATATCAATAGTATGACCAGTTCTATTGTAGTAAGTACAAAATCTTTTACCATAGCCAAATTTTGGTCCTTTGTTATCTTGGTTAGGAAAACCATTTTTCTTAAAGCAAACATTTTCGGTGTGACCCAGTTTACCACAGAACGAACAGGTAGTGTTATTGGTGTGAGTGACAGGGGAAGCATTTCTAATATTAGCAACAAGAACAATACTGTTAAATTGGCGTTCTTGTTGAACAACTAGAGAAAAATTTTTGGTAATATCAGGGACAGGTTCCATGAGAAGGACATGAGCTTTTATGTTGTTATATTGATCATTAAGGCCACGTAAAAATTGCATTGCCTGATCCTCTCTTTTTCTTTGAGCAATAATAGAAGGCACATTGCAGGAACATACAGGATCAGACCTAAAATTATCTAATTCATCCCAGATTATCCTAAGTTTAGTGAAAAAGTCGGAAACAGAAAGATCACCTTGATTGAGAGAGGAGGCATTCATCTGAAGGTCAGAGATACGAGATAAATCCCCTTGTGAGAAACGAGCCTTGAGATCATTCCAAATGTCTAGTGCTTTATCCATCCATAGGATACTCTGGCGCATATGAACAGAAACCGAATGCACAAGCCAGGATGCCACCATGTTGTTGCAACGCGTCCAGGATGAGAAAGAAGGATCGGTCTCAGGAGGTCGGGTAGTGGTACCATTGATGAACTCCACTTTGTTCTTTGCGCTTAATGCAGTGATGACTGAGTGGCTCCAAGAATGATAATTGGTTGAATCAAGAAGCGGAGACACAAGAGGAGTCGCGGGATTCTCACTGGGATGTAGATACAGGAAACTGTGGGTAGAATTTTCTCCTTGAGCAACGTTCTTGCTTTGATTAGAAATTGGAGTTTCACTCCGATTAGGGTTTTCAGCAGCCATTGAAGCACGAAATCACAAACTGCGGAAAAAGGAAAAATCGTCAAAAACGAAAAACAGAAAAGCGTAAAATAAAGAAAACGAAAGGGAACAAATCTTGATAGAGTGAAGGGACGAATTCAGAGCGCGCAACAGAGCTCTTCACGGTGAAGAGCTCTGATACCATCTTAGAGAAATCAGCAAGGTTCTGTAATATTTACAAAAGTAATAGATTATGTTGAATCTTTGGTGAAGAAGAGAATTGCAAGAGAAGAAAGCAAACATGGGAGATGAGAGAACTCAATAGAATTATTATTCAGTAGTAATGTTACTTCTAGTTTCAGAAAACCCTAAAAGTAAACTTAAATACAAGGGTGCAAACAGCAGAAACTAAAAGGAAAAACTGGAAAGGGAAAAAGGCCCAGCAGAAGCCCAAAAAGCCCAAAAGCCCAGTTTTGACACTTTTCTTTTTCAACTGCTAGTGTGAAGTCCAAATCAATGACATATGACCTTAACAACCTACTTTTGCAAAGGTTCTCGTTGTTCCCTTTTAGTTTTTCTTCTTTTTCTTCTTCTTTGGGAAATTCATTATTTACCATGAATTTGAATTATATGCATATATATTGAAGTATGTGGATGTTCACTACATTTAGTTCCTCTGGGAGAGAAGAATATTGTTGCAATTTTGAGAGAAAGTTGGTTGCGAAACAATCCTGTTTCAATGGGTATAAAAAAAGTGCAACAAATATAATATATATATATATATATATATATACCTCAATTTTTTATATCTTAATTATAAAGCATTAAAGTTAAATACATATTAATTATCGTTTCTATGATCATTTGGTATTTCTTATTTGTTTTTAAAACTAATATTTGTTGTGATTTTTTTCTGCATATAATAATTCTTTAGTTGTTTTTAGTCTTCTCAGTGGATTTTCTCCTCTCTCCTTGGATTTTCTCTCTCTTAGTGATCATCTTTGTAATTTGATAACATAAAACCTGTATTTTCTCAATATTGCTCTACATTATAATTCAAACCTTCTAAACTTTTTTGTTTTACTTTATACTAAATTAATTATAAAAAAATGAAAAGTGATGACTTCTCATACTCCAATTCCACCTTTGTAACCATAGAATAATGTTTTTTCATCATCATTCTAATTCAAATTTGAACAGTAAAATTAGTATGTAAAATGTTTTAATTTTTTATTTTATATATTGTCTTATTTTGGTTTATAATTTTCTTTATAAAGATTTTTTTTTTTTGTGAAACATAATTTAATGGGAGGTCTTTTAAAATTATTGTTTAAACCAGAATAAACATAATTTTACTAAATTTAATGAGTTTTAATAAATTTCAATCAATATGCATTTAATAAAAATATTTTTATGACATAATTTTCATAATCTATGTTAAAACAAAATGAATATATAAATATATGATCGTCTATATATTTAATTTAAAAAGTTAAATATTACTATAATCACTAAAAAATTATTAATTAAGACCTACATTTTTTTTTAGTTTGAAATACTAATTAAGATACATAAAATAATAAAATATTTAAATTAAAATGAAGGTTTTTTTTCAAAATTCATTCAAGTAATTTATCTAATATTAATTAAGATAAACATATTTATTTATTTTTTTACAATATCACAATATAAAAGTAATATATATATATATATATAATTAAAAAATCATTAAAAATATGAGAAAAATATGTGATAAGAATATTTTAATAGATTAATACTTTTTAACAATTTCAAAGTTTAAAAAGAAAATTCCATCCGTTTGAAGTAACATTCTATATAAAAACCACACTAATACTAATTTAGATTTATTTGATAACTTCATTTAGAGAGTAAAATTGTTTTTCATTCATTTTTCTTATATTATTAAGTAATCATTTCAATTAAAAAATACATTAAAAAAATGGAAATAGAATTAAAAAAATGATAAAAATAAATTGTATATTATGTATTATAGTTCTTTTTAATAAAGAGAAATACAAATGTGGTAGTGATAAAAATAAAAAAATACCGATATATAATAATAAAAATAAAAATAAATGTGAATACACATGTTAATATTTAAAAGATACAAATACACATAAGTTTTAACGAATTAAAATATTACAATATGAATTTATAGTTCATTTTAATAATAAAAATACACATATGATAATGATAATAACAATAAAAAAATGAAAATACATAATAATGATAGAAATAAAATATTGGATACATAATAATAAAAATAAAATAAAGATATACATTAAAAGCAAAAATAAAAAATACGAATACATAGGCGCGAGACATCATGGACCCTTGACATGATGGGTCAGATATCAGTTATTGATTGATATGCATCGTGGTCCTTGATTAATAGGAAGGTATATTGGTATATAGGAATATTGGAATATCTGAAAAAATATTTGTAACACCTTTCCGTTAATCAATATTTAACTGATTTGTTGAAGATATTTGCCGCTATTTCGCGTTATGAATGTGACTCATTAAGTGTTATTGTAAGTATCGTTACTGTTATTTCTTCGTTATTGTTATTTATTGTTTAACTTGGAGGTACAACAACCTCTCACATAATCCAGTTTTCCAGGAGATTATAATATTAAAATAACTATTATAGAGAATTAAAAAACTTAATGATCAAAACCTTAGAGTTACATGAAAAATTTTACAAAGAAATCAACCACAAAAATTTTAACCTTCATTATATATATATATATATATATATATATATATATATATATATTACTTTTATAAATAAATAAATCTTTTATTTTAACGACCTCGTTTCATTTCTAGATTGGTATATTACAACAGATTCTAAGCTGCATCAATTTTTTGTTGTTATCCTGAATTTGATTCATTCAGCCAATTGGAAGAAAGTCTTCAATAAACCCAATGTTATTATTTGTTTCATTAAATGCAATTTAATTTTGTTGTTAATTCTTTCTCCACTAATTAATGAATAGAAAACACATTGAAAAATATCTTCTTTGTATTTTAATTAGACGTTAGTTATATTAAAATTCCAAAATATTTTAATTAGAAAGTCTTTATTTATTGGTGAATACAACCCTTAGACTTATATGTGATGGTATATCTATATTTATCTTCCAAAATATAAAAAAAAAAAATATATATATATATATATTTACTTCTCTGTCTCTTACAAGGCTGCAATTTAGTTTTCATAAAATATAAATAAATATGTTTCATATAATCCATTTATTAATATCTGGTTTGGTTTACTAGTTATAAGTATGTATTAACAATGAGGAGTATCATGTTTAGAACCGCCAAATGAATAAAAAATATAATTTTTAAAAAAATTTGTGCAAAACTTTGAATATGGCAAGAATGGTTTCTGTTGGAATGCAAGATATGCATGCAAACAATGAAAAAACAATAGGCAAATTCTTCCACACCCAACCTTTTTTTTTAATTTGCAAAAATACCTTTAATTTTGGAAATTAAAATTCAAAATTTGGAAAAAATACATTCTTAAAAAGAAAATCCATAATAGATTATTGTATTTCGAAAATTAAAATCCAGAACAGAATTAAAAATCAAAATTCCATTATAAAAAAGTAATTTCAAATAAAAAAAATATATGTTCCAGAAGAAGAAAAAATTCGAAAACACATTTTGGAAAAGAGAGAGTCTGAAATGTATTTTTTACTCATATCTATTTTTATTTAAGGGCATTATTTTTATTTCACATAGCAAATTCAAATTTGATAACAGATTCAAATTTAATAAGGTGCAGGAAGCAATTGCCAAAATAATATTATGGACATTTCAATGTAAAGAAAGACCCCTTTTATTAAAAAACTGTTTATTCCTACACCTCCATACCTTCTTCTCTCACCTCCATATATTTTCAAATTTCCAAAAATATTCCTCTATAATATTCCGAAAGTCATTTTTTAAATTTGTAATTAGCTTCCAGATTACATAATTCAGAAGTTTTTTTTCAAATGCATGATTATTTTATGGATTACATAATCTGAAAATTTTATTTAACTAATTCGGAAGTCTTTTTTCAAATAAATTTATGGATTATATAATCCAGAAACTACTTTATGAGGATGACACAAGAAGGATAAAAATGTATTTTCATATTGTGTATGGAGGTAGGAGAAGAAGATATAAAGGTGTATTTTCATATTGTGTATGGAGGTGGAAGAAGAAGATATGGAGGTACAGGAAGAAACAGTCTTATTAAAAACAACAAGAAGACAATTGCTTCCTGCACCATATCACTGCACCCGATTTCAGCGAAAAAGACGAAACTGTCCTAAAAAAAATCCAAAATATGTGTTTCAGATTTTCTTTTCCGGAGTGAAATTTTATATTATAACTGCACCCGATTTTAGCAGAAAAGACAAAATTGTCCTTTAAAAAAATTCCAAAATATGTGTTCCAGATTTTTTTTTTCCGGAATGAAATTTTATATTACGGATTTTTTTATCCATAATGGGTTCTTCATTTTTTTTCCAGATTTTCATTTCTAAAACTCTTTTTTGGATTTTTTTCTGCAATGTATTATTTTTAATTCTTGATTGTTTTATCCGAAATAGAATTTTAATTTTTGTTTTTAGATTTTTATTTCCAAAACTCAATAATCTGGATTTATTTTTCCAGAATATATTATTTTTAATTCTGAATTTTTATTTAAAATTAAAAAAGAACATGTTGGGTGTAGGTTAAAAATGGTTAGGTGTAGAAGCATTTGCCCAACAAGAAAGGTCAACTTTTACTGTTAATTTTCAGGTTCAGACAATTATTTTGTTGGCCTTATGCTAAACTATAATTTTAAATTTCTAAATTAAAATTGCTATTTCTTACCCATATAAGCTGCTCTTTTTTCAGATTGGTCGTGATGCTTTGTCATCATTCACTTAGACACATTATTCCTCATGCTATTTGCTATATATGTAATGCCATAAATAAAGAAAATTATCGTCTTTTTGTGAAAGAGGAAAAATATTTGCCAAGAATGAAATTCCTTCCAAATTCCAGTCCCTTCATCGAATGTGTCTGATAACATGCAGAATGTGGGGCTCATTTTTCCTATGATGCTATGGGAAATTTGGAAGGGTTGGAATGAAGCATTATGTAAGAACCATATAGTGCAACCTCGTGTATGCTGACTGGCTTAAGAGCTAGTCAGAACCAGGTCTTTGTTTTCTGAGTTGAAGTAAAGTCCCACTGGCTTGCATTCTTTGCTCTTAGCATATTTGCTGCCTATTTCTTTCCCCAAAATGTAAACTTTTGTTTTGCTATTTTTTATCTCACCAAATTAAGATTTGATATCTTTAATCTGAACCTGTTTATGGGAATGAACATGATTGAATGTGAAGCATTTTCTATCTAAAAATAGGTACTGGGAGATAAAATAATATCTGATAAGATTTCTAAATCTTTTCACGTAGAGAAACGTGTTACAACATGGATTTACCATAATCTCTAAGGAAAACTTAAATGTTTTGACAAAGGTAGAAAATTGACATGAAGAAGAACGTTCGTTCAAAAGGACCAAAAAGTATTGCAAGAGTTTGGTTAAAGATATGGTAGTACACAGACGTTATCCCAAAAGCACCCTTTGCCATTTAAAAAGTTGCTCTGGAAGCTAGAAACCCACCCAACCCAGCTTCCCTTATAGTACACGAGAAAGAACTGCAAAATTACTATAATTTTCTACAGAATGCCCTATGAAATTAAGACAATAGCTCTAGTGGACTCGAGAGGACAAAATGCCTACTCACACTTGATGGATCGATAAATGTGGCGGACAAAGAGCAATGCAGCACGGAATCCTACAGTTCCCAGCATCAAGAAGAAACCATAACATATGCAGGCCATGTATCCGAAAAAAAATGAGGTCTGCATGAATCCAGACATGTCGGAGCGTGCATAGTAGTAATACAGACAGTAGGCATAGATAAATAACCCAGTTGAACCACCACAAAGGAATGATCTGCAAGGAAAATAACAACACAGAGGTCAAGTGACTTAAATCCCAAAAATAAAGAGGTTAAAATACCCATAATCCTTTTTTTCCCCTCAAGAATAGTAGCATCAATATAAATATATAAAGAAACACACACAAAACCATGAAAGTAAGAATATCTATCCGTGCCTGTTCATAAGTCAGACGCTTAAAAAAACCATCAACAGAGAATTAGCCAATTCAGAAATGAAGCCCTAATGTTTGAAGTAACTTGTCAAAAACAATATTACCAATACATCTGTCTTGGAAAGTTAAGCTTTATAAATTAAGCTTATTTCATAAACTGTTTTACCTTAAAAGTGAAATTAATCAAAATAAGCTTGTATGATAAGCTCTTAGTTAAGAAGCACCTAATTAAATTGTTTGCACAAGCCCACCTATTATCGATGACAATACATCTGTTATATCATCCAGGAATCTAGCAGTTAATTCAAATCAGGTAACATCTCATTCACTAACCAGCGACAGGGAATATAAACACCCAGCCATAAGAAACAAGAAAGAAAATTGTGATAAACGGTTATTTCATACCTCCACCACCACTCATGATCCTCAGCAGCAAGCTGGAAGTATGTCAATGCCACAGTAATGAAAGCAGTAACAATCAAGAGAATGATGAAGACAATGAACAGGATGCTGTAGATGGTATAAATTCTGTGGCCCCAAACACTGGCAAATATATAGTAAAGTTCAATGTATATAGCACTAAAAGGCAAAAATCCTGCCATCGCCATCTGAGGAATTGGTCCACGATACCATGGCAGAGGTGGAATCTCCCTTGGATATTTAGTTGTGCGAACAGGAGCTTGAAATTCAACCTTGCTGTTCTTCCCAGCTATCCCTCCCAATACAAGCAAAGGAGATGTAACAAGTGTCCATATCAGAACTATAACCACAATTGTCCCAAATGGGAGGGCAGCAGTCGCCTTGTAAGCAATTGCAACAGTGTTCAAAAAGCAGAACGTCAGAAACAGAGGACCACAGAAAAGGCATCCTGTCAACAGCAGATTCCTAACCTGTCATGACAAAACCAAGAAAATAAAACCATTATTCTCTGAAAACAAACGCACTTTTAATGAACATGACACCTAATAGCAGAGAAAAAAAAATCCTAAGCAAATACCCAGTTTGTTCCTTCCAGCTGACAATAGAATGAAGTTGCAGTATACCCGGCAATCCCGGAAGTAAGTGCATATATGACAACAAGTGCAGTAAATAACGCTCCTCGATTGTATGGATAAAACACTCCAACAAGTGCCAATATGAATATGAACAAAGTACTGCAAACCACACATAATTGCAACTAATTCAGTTAGATAATAAATAAATTATCAGAATTTAGTTTTCCCAAAACAACCTTCACTGATAGACACAATTAAAACAGGCCGGCGCTAACTCACAGGGTAAACAACTGAGTGCCAGATCCAAGCGCAGCTGCAAATAGAGACTTGAACTTGGGAAACCTAAACACATCCCCATGGATATATTTCCAGCCAGTCTCTTCCTGATCCTCTGCAGTCTCCTCATCATGTGCATACCTATTCGCAATTCAAACATAAGCAATATGCATAATTAATCCCAAACAAACAAGGTTTTAAAAAATGGTCCACAACCACAATCCTAGCCAAGCAAAAGCTTTTTAGGTCTCCATAGCTACAATTGTAGCCACAATTATCCACAATGTCAAGGATAGCAACCAAATTGCAGTAGCAATTGTGGCAAAATTCATCTGCAATGTCGCACAATATCAAGCATTGTCACTATAAAACTGTGACTGCAACTGTGGTTGCATTGTCCACAATATCAAAAAATGCAACTGAACCAACAATTTGTCCACACTTTCCTGCAAATATCAAGACGGACAAAACTGTGACAGCAAATGTAGCTGCGATTTCATGCGACTAAATTGCAAAAAACTGCAACTATAATTGTAGTCGAATTTGTCTACAATTCGCTCGGGTGTCATACAATAACAAATATCATGACAAAAATGTGATCACAATTTAAAACCCCTACACACAGAAAGAACTAATTTCACGTACTTGACAAAATCGTTCTTGAGCACCCTCATCAAAATGGTGGTGAGGAACCCAGTCAAGAGAAGCACCGTGACACATGAGTTGATAATTGAGAACCAGTGGATTTCCAAATGATGAGGCAGCGATGACGACTGTGAGTACTTATCCATCCTCTTCTCAAAGGGCGTGTTGGTCTCCTTCCACTTCACCGTATACTGAAACTCGGCATTCACCTCAGCATCCTCAGTGAGATCCACGAGGGCATTGGGATCAGTGCGTACATTGATCTCGATGACCCTGTCCTTGTTGTAGAACACATCAAAGTGAATGTGCTTATACAGGAAATACCTATACTCACTAGGGTCCTTCCCTTCCTTGTCCACCTTCCCAATGAACCCCCAAATGGGAAGGTCGTCATAGTACATCTGGAAGTAGTAGTCCTTACGGACAGCAGATCTGAACCTCGCCACATCCTTTTTCGATAGCTTAGCGTCGCAAACATGAACCGACTCCTTGTCACGTTGAAATTCTAGAACGTATGGCGCGCTAACCAAACGGTCCCCATTCAGCACCTCCCCAAGCGCCTCCTTCTTTTCTTTCAAATCAACTGATAAGCAATCACAAATCAAAATTAATAAATAAATGAAATTAAAAAAAAAAAACATCTACACCACCAAGCAAGTGAATCAACTAACACAGGTTATTCCAATCCAACCAAATTCCAATGTCCTCAAATTTGAATGAGTCATCCAAACCAGATTTCGTGAATTTGAATCAGCTCAAGCAAGTGCACCAATGTATCATATTCAAGCCAATATGAGACATCCGAACCAATGCTCTCAAATTAGAGGCATTTCATCCTAACCAGATGTCTCGAATTCAAATCAGCTTAACCAAAGTTCAAATAACTTTTTTTAACTAATTGTCTCAAATTCAAGTCATCCTACTCATTGGTCAACTGTCTAGAATTCAAATCTAGACTGCAACAAAACTGTCTCCCGGAAAAATTACAAATAAAAAAAAAAGGAGAGAGAAACGAACCTGGAGGACAGAAAGGAAGGTCGAAATAACGGTAGGTTTCACTGAGAGAAACAAAAAAGGTAAACAATAAACAACATGAACAATAATAGAAGAGGAAATGCAATGAAATGAAACGGTTAGAGATCTAGGTACCTAGGGTTGTGGAAGGGGCCGACTTTGTTGGCGTAGAGAGGGACGATGTCGCCTTGTTTGTAGCGGTGATCTGAGGAGTCAGATCTGACGGCGGAGAGCGCGGCGAAGGCGGTGAAGAGGAGGAGGCAGAAGGAAGAGGAGGAAGAGAAGAGGTTCCTCATTGGGAAGAGGTTTGGATCTCGAAATCCAACCCCACCGACGAAGAAGAGAAGAGAAGAGACGAAGGAGAAGAGGTGCGGTTTGAGTGCTAATAAACGGAAAACGCGAATGAGTATTATCAAGTGACGTAGACTCACCGCCACACTGTAACGTTTGATGTTTTACCTCACGCACACAATTCCTTCTTCTATTTCTCTCTGCCCAAACGCTGCTTTAACCACCCATTGTTTGGGTTCTCAGTTTGGTACACTCTTTGTTTTTTTCTTCTATTTTGACTCGCTTCCCACTCACTCAAATTCGGTGGAACTATCATTCAAATTTTACTTTTAGTTCCTACACTTTAATTGATAAATAAATAACCCTAAATTATAAAATTTTCATTTTTAATTACCAAGAGAAGCAGAAAAAAATAATTTATGTAAGTTTATTAATAATAATAATAATATTTTGTGATTATTATTGAGTTTAAAAAAAGGAGAGCGAGTGAGGGAGTGGGATTTCGTAGTCAACTTCTTGGGGCACGACCACAAAACGTGATTTAGAACCAAACCAGATCTGATTTTGGATCCACGTTTTGCCAAAGACGCGTTTGGATAAGTGCTTATGCGGCAGGAAAAATAAAACATGTAATAAAGAAGATGGAGTGAAAAAGAGATGGAATGCATATACACATTAAGTTGTTAATTATTAAAAGAAAAAAAAAATATTGCAAAAAAAGTCTCTTTATTTTAGTTTTTTTTCTAGATTCTAAAATATTGTTAAAAATAGTAAGCAATTATGCTAATAATGCGTTTAAGAAAATTAAGAGAAACGTTTAATAGAAGATTTGTCGGATTACAAAATTGTGTTTTTTTTGTATGTTTGGTTTGGTTTTGCAAGGAAACGTGTTTTTTGGGAAATGAAGTTTGTTCAATTTGAATCTAAATTGCTGTAGTTAGAAATAAACATTCTTTATCGAATCATGTGATATAGTAAGTTAATGTCCATTAGCAGAAAACGTATGTTTATGTGTATTTATATTTTTAGTATAATTTGTTTGTTTTTATAAGTTATTAATTCGAATAATAATAATACAATTTAATATATATATTCTGTTACGTTCATTAATTTTCGGTAGAAATAATATATATTATTTAAAAATTTAAAAATATGTAATTATTTGTACAGAGTCAAGTTAGTTATGTCATTTATTATATTAATTAAGAGTGTGCTTGTTTATCCGGATTTATATTTCACAAATAAAGATATGTGACTATATTAGTTATTTTCATCCATAATTTTTGTGAGAAAAGAGAAATAGAGGATAAAGTGTAATACTAAATATCATTTTCCCTTGAAGATAAAGGGAAAAATCAAGTTAGTATAGGGTTAGTTCTAAATTTACTCTTATTAAATAAATTTAACTAACACAAATATTTTTAACAAAATGAAATAATCATAATTAACAATAAAATAAAATTTTAATAAAAAATGTATATTTATTTATAATAAATAAATTATATAATTATTATTATTATAAATATAATAATACTATATATATTTAATACAAAAGGATTTTTTAATTATAATTTTTAAATTTATGAATATTTAAATTATTTATTTTTATCTAACAATTGACAATTTTTACATATATTCAAAATTTTATATGTAAACTATTTTTTCTTTAAATAACTCGTATTTTTTTCAAAAAATTAATTATTAAACTATATAAAGTTACATTATTAATAATTTGAATTCATCTAAATTTACAAGAAAATACCTAATATTCAATTATTCTATTTTTTAAATACAATGGTAAATTTGTAATTTTATATTTTACACCTTTAAAAAATAAAAATACTCTCACAATCATTACATCATTCACAAACTTCAATAAACTTTTATAAAATATTTCAATATCCAAGCATAAGAGATATGTGATAAATAGGTAATATGTTATAAATTCGATAAATCAGTTAATGATGTTTTAATAAATATACGAAATAGATACGAACCATAAATGAAATAGTCCACTATTAGCACTACAAGTATACATTATTATATAGTAATAAGGTACGTCTTTATTAATATATCATTCATTGTAATACATAATATTTACTTACTTGATTGTTAAAGAACTTTTGCAGGTTTAATCTCGATCGAGTACTAGAGAGCGAATGCAAGAAGAAAGAGGAAGGAAGAACGACTAAGAGACGATAAACAATTATTCAAGTCAGTGACAGGTACTATTTAAACCATATACAAACACACCATTATTTTTTTAAAAATGGTATATCATTTTTATATAATAACATATACATGTTGATCGAGTTCATACTTTTTGACTATATGATTTTAGTGAAAACTAAGTTCTTAAAATAAGAGGCAATCTAATAAAAGAATAATTTTATAAATTTAAAAATAAGTTTTTGATAAAAATGATATTAAAAAATAAATCCCAATATGCATTGAAAAGGAGTTTTCAGCAAAATAATTTTAAGAAAGAAACTCCAATATATATCATAAGGATTTTTCTAATACTATGAGTTGAGTTACCAAAACGGTTAAAACTATTATGTGTATTAGCGGAATCACAAACACTCTTGTGATTGTGTAACTGCATTTTTTACTTTTTATTATTATTATTATATGTGTATTTGTAACTTTTAAATATCAAATATCACTAAGAAAAAATAAGATAAAAACATTTTATCTCATCAATTATGAGTAGGTGAAAACGGGGTTGTGGGAAAGCTATACAAGTGTCGTGCTGCTAGGCGAAGCAGCATAGAATGCTGCACCCTAGATGGCGAAAGTCCAGTAGCCGAAAGCATCACTAGCTTACGCTCTGACCCGAGTAGCATGGGGCACGTGGAATCCCGTGTGAATCAGCAAGGACCACCTTGCAAGGCTAAATACTCCTGGGTGACCGATAGTGACTACCAACTCGTGCGTTGGACTATATATTATGGGTGGTCCGATAGCGGTCCGATAGTGGGTGGCCTGATAAGCCCAACAAATACTCACTAGGATAGGCTCGAAAAGGCTCTGATACCATATTACGAAGTGAACTTTAAGCCTAACTCAACCCCATAAAACCGGCTCATGAGATTAAGGTTTGCACCCACTTATATACAATGAAAGGCTCTAATCTCTAGTCGATGTGGGATATCCAACCCAACATACAATTTTAATAGTTAAGTTACACTAAAAAATATATTAAACAAATTCAAACTTATAACACAATAACCATAATTATATTAAAACAATTACGTCATTTGCTTCATTCTCAATATTTGTATATCATTAATTTTGATCTATTACTACTATAAAACTAAAAAAAGAGGAATATAATAACGAAAAGAGAAAGAAAAAGAATAAGATGAGAACAAACTCTAAGAAAATATATATTTTCTAATCTCTTTGCTCTTTTCTGCAACAATGCCGGAACGCATTCATTCTCCTTGTCGACACCCACATCAACAATGACATTAAAATAACTCCGTACCTGTGCAAAAATTTAGATGCTCTGTATTAAAGTAACAATTTGATATATTCTGCTTCTCTGTCGTTTTCCTCTTCCACCTTCACTTGCTGTATGAAAATGAAAAACAGAGTAAAAAATAAAAAAAGAGGAACATTAACAATTAAGCAATCATAATTTATGCAATTTATATTAATTGATCAAAATAAAATAATAAAAAATACCTTTAGATTGACGAGAATGAAAAAAAAAACTAAATTTTGGTGGTTTCCATTCATTTTTTTATGTTTCTTTTTTTTTTCTTTTTTTCTCGCTTCAATCTTTTTTTTTCACACTTCTCTCAAAAGTTTGCCTTGTTGCCCGTTTGACTGCTATCAATTCAGGTTTCTATTTAAAATTTTATTTGACTCATTCTTTTCAAATAAATGTATTACACCTTTCTCAAATAGTTCATTTCAAATTTAATATTAACTATATTTCTTATTGTAAATTTAAGTAATTATAAAATAATGAAATAATCAAAATAAAAGAATAAAATAAAATATTTATATATAAATAAATTTGTGTAAAAAAAAGTTATAATAAAGAATCCATTTATATATATATATACATATATATATCGTGTTATAGACAGAAAAATAAGTAAAATGAAACAAATAACTATTTTATTACAATAAAAAAATATTTTTATTTCTCCTAGATAATCTTAAAAGAGATATTTTAAGAAATATTTAATTATCAACTTTACTGTATTCATTGCTATAAAGTTCTAAAAAAATAGTGTATATTTTGTCTCATTGCTTTTATTTTTTATTTTAATCTTCATCTTCATTCTGCTTTCTCCAACTCTCTACGACACATTTATGACTCATTATTTATATTGCTTTTGAAATATATGTCGTGTTTTTTTGTGGTAGTGTTCTGTTAAATCATTCGTAACTGTTATTATTTTTCACAGCTATAATAATCTATAAAAAAAAATTAAAAAAATTGTCTTTATTACTCAAATTCAAGTTTTGTAATTGAATTAAAAGATTATTGTTAATAAAATACACTTCCTTAAAAACAAATAACTTTAAGTGTATTGGAATAATGATATTAGTTCTTAAATTTCAGTATTTTTTTATTTATTAAAATTTAGTGTTAAAAATAGTTTATGCATTTTTTTTAATTTTTTTTTTCTCTAGTCCCAACTTTATATCTTATGAGTATATGTAATAAAGAAACTATTGAAATCAGTCATTATCTGTAACAAACAAATCTCTACCATGAATTGTATTGTAATATTATAAGATTCATGTTAGCATTGGAAATTCGTCTATCACATAAAAAAATGACAATGACCTATTTTAGTAAATTTTTTACTATAAATAATAAAAAAATTGTACTAATAGGTATGTGCGACTGAGACCATGTCTCGATCTCGATCATCACACCGACGGGCACCACACATCCAATTATGCTAAAGTAGAATTATTGAGGCTAATCAGTAATCAAGAGACACTTCTAAACATGACTCAAGTTCTCTAAAACCTGTCTTAATAAGAAAGGTCTACCACAATTATATAAATAGACACAAAATCCAAAAACCATGTATGTCAATATATAGTGCTCAGAATACTGAGTGTCAAATGCTATATCTGGCTTGAGCGTCAAAATGTCTTTTGTAGGTACCATCCGATAGTTCTTAACTGCGAAAGCCGATGAATGAAGTGGGTAGAGGAGATGAACGAGTTTGTTTGGAGGGAAACTGAAGTGCAAACCGATCGACCGACGAAGAAGCAAAGGAGTAGCTCCAATAGTTCTCTAGACCCCAACCCGTTTGAGAACAAAATATAAAATTTAAATTAAAAAAAATAAATTAAGATGCCAAGAACATAATCCTAAAATTTAATATAATAATTCTGAATCTAACAAATTGGTGAAGTTGGAGATTCAAGATTTGGCAATTTACAAATAAACTAATAGATGAAGACAAAAAGTTGTGGCAGTGATGAAGTTACTGAGTATAATATTGGTTGAAGAAAGAGTTTGTCTATGTATTGGTTTAGCTTTGCACATTCTTCTACCATTATAAGAATCTCTTAAAGCCTGTAACATTATTTTTTTTTGGGACAGTATCACACGTGTGAATCTGGGCAGCACCACACGTGTGACAAGAAAAATTATCTCCCTTTCAATAACCAATCAATCATGTCAATGCTTCAAAACTTATTTTTATTGGTGTAGTTGTTTTTTAAAATTAAAATATCACAAGTATCAATTTAATGACAACTTATTATAATTTTTATAAACCTAATATATAATATATCTTTTATACCAGGTAGAACCATAAAATAAAAGTTAAGATAGTTTTTTACCGTAAAAAAATAATTAAAATCAATATAAAACCAAGTTTAATTAAATTTTAAGTCTTTTATTAATTCAGATATTTTTAATTGAATTAAAAAAAACATTTGATTTAAAAAGTGTTTAAAAAACTCACTTATCTCTACATTTTAATAAATAAGAAATTTTGTAACTAATATTTAAAATTGTATTGGATAACAAATGACTGTGTCATCATTTACATTAATAGTGGTGACAAGAGTCTTTTGATCATGGTAAATGATGACATGAAAGTTATTAGTGAACACGATAATTTTGAACTGTGATTATCTTTTATATCAATAGTGACGACGGCGAAAGTGTCTTAATTATTGTTCATTGTTATATTTTTTCTATTTGAACTTTTTTACATACAAATTTATGATTTAGGGTTTAGAATTTAGGGTTATTGCTCATCCACAAACCCTAAACCCTACAAACTTTAAACTCTAAACCTTAAAACTTAAATCCTAGAACATAAATCCTAAACTTTCCACCGGTAAAAATCAATATCGTCCTCACTTGGATCAAATAAAGCTTTGAGTTCTTCAATGTTATCAAGCTTTTGATCTATACCCTATTTTATTTAAGGACACGTTTGTCATTTGCAAATAAAAATCTGGTGGGGTGCGGGTGCAGAAAGTAATTGTCTTTGATGGAGTAACCGTTAGCCCAAAATTTTGGATACACATTTCCTCCTTTTTATTGGCCATCTACTTCTATTCCATTGAAGAACAAAAATAGAATAATGAAATAATTGAATAATAAACAGGAATACTGTATCAAAGTTCGTTATTTAATTATCTGACACAAATTAAATATCAATAAAATCCATGTACACTTCTTATTAATAACTTAGTTAAAAAAACAAAAATAAATGTTAAATAAGAAAAATATATAAAATAAATTCGACCTTAGACCTCTTTAAATTAGTGTCATTAACTAATTTAAACTATAAATTCTACATTAGATAAAAGTACATTAATTGATAACTGATAACAAAATTGAAAAATGAAAATATTAAAAAAAATATATTTATTTAGACAAAATATTCATATATAGTTTTTTTTTTATAAAAAATTTTCATGTTAGATATCACTATTCAACTCAGTAAGACTGACCTGAAATAAAAAAAAAATACTCGTATGATTTATGATCAATATTCATTTGCAACTTGAACTTGATATGAGGTTATAATAATATATAAGTTTGAAACCTGAAATGTAGTGTTTCTGTGATTGGACCAAACCCTAGTTGAACACATGTGTGGCAGATGTAAGAAATATTAACATAGGAGAACAAAGATGTGAAACATTTTGATTTTGTCGTATTATTAAACCTTATTGTTACGTATATTATGTAACCCTAATTCAACTTACTATATACTATACTACTATTGGACCATTATTATTTTGGCCGGCTTTAAATTGATGATGATAGCATTTTTATTTTATATTATTTTCATCACCACAATAAATAATAAATAATAAATAATCCAATGCAAACCTTTTTCATTAATAAAAATTAAAAAATAAATATACATGGATAGTACGAAAGTCTTTAGTGTTCTATCATCAAATTATTATGCATAGTTTATTAGGTTTTATGACAATTATTTGAAAATCATGACAATAACCTTTTTTCTATTATTAATTTAGAGTGTAGAAATATCTACACTAACAATCCATGCGTGGAATTTTAATTTAAAAAACTAGTAGTTTTTTTTTATGTCTAATAAATACATATAATCATTCATGATTATTTTGTTAACAATTTGATTGGACTGTAATTATTAATGAAAAAATTATTATTATATTTTTAACAATTCTTTTTCCTTGTCAACATAATTTATTTATTTATATATATATATATATATATATATATACACACACACAAATACGCGCATTTATTTCACTAACAAATATTTGTTTATAATAATTATTTTAATATTTACGTATAAAACACTTTTAATTAATTTAATTTTAAAACTTAAGTGACAATAAAATGCTTAAAGAAACAATAATATAGATTGAACTTATTTTTTCCAAATTTTAAAATACTTGTTCCAACAAACTTCTACCATTCACATCCCTAAATATTAGTTTAAAACAATATAAATTAGTTTCATTTGGAAGTAGAAAACACTAAAAAATTAAACATTTAAAGTTGAAGTTAAAAGAATAACCATTTAGAAAGATTTTACCCTATTATTATTGTTATTGTCATCATACTTTTAGGCACCAACAATGGCAATAAATAACTATAATTCATATTAAAACAATGGTGATAACCAATTTGACAACAACATTGACACATCATTCATGGAGTATAACTCAATTCTCAAAATAAAATATATAACTATGTTATGCTAAGTATTGTGAAAACTTTTTAATTTGACCTATAAAGAAATAAAAATTGTAATTTTTTTAATAAAAAGAAAATGTTGAAAAAGATAATTAGGAGAGTAAAAAAAGTTATATAGAGATGAGTAGCAGTGGGACAGGTGTAGAGGGTGCAAAAACACAAATTCAAATATGCCTTTTGCATGCAAGATTTGGGTTAAGAAACTTAAATTAACCTCATAAAAGTTAAACTGAATTAAGAAGAGAAAGAAAAAAGATATAAAATATTGAGAAGCAACAGAGCAGAAACACCTATAGCATTGGTCCACCACCATCACCATTCACCACCTCAATTCATCAGCAGAGGTAGCAGGGAAGGAAGGGACAAGAGAACGCAGCGTACCCTCTAAACCCTTTACAAGCAAAACAACAAACAACACACACCCTCTGTTCCCAGGTGCTTTTTTCTATGTTTTTTTTTTTTTTAATTTTTTTTTTTCAAATTCTCATTCATTTGCCGTTTTATTGGGACCCCATTTCCCCCTTTCGTTCCAGCAGGGCCTGGAAATTCGTTCTGGGACTTAAATGCCAGATCTCGATGGCAATTGGCAATTGGGGTTTCCTCTGAAAAATTCCCACTTCGCAAAAACCTTTCTTTTTTGTTTTTATCTTCGGTTGGGTGAAAATTACTGCTGCCCTTTTCGTTGATTGGTTGTGGGTGTTTGGGGTTTTCTGCAGTGGCTTTGGATCGGTGATTGGGAAAATCTCGAGAAGCTTTGGTGTTTGCGGTATTTTCTGGGAACATCTCTCCTAGGTTTCGTTGTTTTCAAGGAACAAAAAAGTTAGACAAATTTATCGGCTTTGATTGCCGAGGGTTTTTTGTTCTGGAGGAAACAAACACTTATGCTTCCGGTTTTGTTTCGGTTTTCTGTTTTATTCAGGTATAATACAAACACAACGGTGGCATAATGCCACCACTTTGTTATGCCTGATACGAGGTAAGCTTTTCGATTTCTCTTCAACATGGTCAATTTTTTCTCTCTTTCTTTTAATGTTTGCTGTGGAAATATGTTTTGAAGACTTTATTTTGGAATGAAAGCTCTTGTGTTTTGCTTTTTTTTTTTTTTTTTTTTTCTGAAGCTTGTTCTGTGTTTTTGTTTGTTGGGTTGAGTTTAGGTTGGAAGGGGCTTGAGAATGGCAGACACAAATTCAGTTGAAGTGATTTTGGATTTTCTGAGGAGGAATAGGTTCACCCGAGCTGAGGCGGCTTTGCGTAGTGAGCTCAGTAACTGTTCTGATGTGAATGGTTTCTTGCAGAAGCTTACATTGGAAGAAAAGGACTTGCGTGGCGGGTTGCAGAATGATAAGGGGAAGCCTGTAGTAGAAAATCATGGGTTGGATTCTCGTGACGGTGTTGAAGTTTCTAAAGAACTGATTGTGAAGGAAATAGAATGTGGGACTGGTAGAAATGCTGCAGAAGAAAGCAAATGGAAAACTGTTGCTCCCACAGGGGAAAGGAACAAGTCTAGTGAAGTTGTTGGGACGAGTGAAAAAAACTTTACTTTCTCAAAGGGTTCGGAGGACAGTGTTCTTGATTTGTACTCGTGGAAGTTTAATCCCAGCAATGGTCCTGTGGAACCTTACCAAAACGATAGTGGAAGTAGACCGAGTAATGCTTTGAAGGCCCCCATATCTCAACAATCAAAGTATCAAACTGGTGAAGCTCCTGATGCAACCAACAGTAATGTGAAATCTGGGGAGGCAAATAATGTACCTGCTGAAAAGACAACTTTGTGGCTTGGAAGTAGTGGTAAAGCCTCTACAGAACCGAAGTATGACTTTATGCCTAATAAAGAACCTAAGGAACATGATCTGCAGCTCAAATTTAATGCTTCATCTCTTAAAGAGAACTTGATAGATAATCACTTGTCAAGGACTGATGAGAATGTGAGTTCATCTACAGATCTATGGAAAGATTGTTCTGTGAAGACTGTTTTCCCTTTCTCAAAGGGGGATATGTCTACAAGCTACAACGGTTCAACTTATTCTGACAGACAAGAGGAGAAGAGAAGGGCAGAAAATGGTGATGTCATGACGTCAATAAAAGAGCAAGTGGATGAAGTAGGAAGAGCTCTTTACTTAGGAAAGTTGCAAGGCAGTTCTGGCAGCTTAAATTTTCCTCTTGCACTGGAGAATCCAAAGGAAGAGTTTCCTAGGCTTCCTCCTGTAAAAATCAAGTCAGAAGATAAGCCCTTGACTTTTAATTGGGGAGATAAGTTTGAGTCTGACGGACTGGCTGTGAAACTCGCTGGTGCCGACAACTCCTTACTTATTGGGTCATATTTGGATGTCCCTATTGGACAAGACATTAAAACTACAGGTTAACATTTTGCAGTCATTGTTAACTTATCAATTTTCTTGGCATTTTAATTAGTTGTTTACTCTTTGGGTCAAATTTTCTGTTTCATTTGTTTGTTTATCATGCTGATAGTTTAGCATGTTAATTGGTAATTTTCCTCTTTTTTGGCTTGTATATGTTCCTCTAAGAGTGATCCTATTTGGCTTCTTTCTGGTATTAAGTTTGTATGTTTGACAAGTGTTGATACATCAAGTTTTGAACTAGTACTTACCATTTTGCCTGCAGTTAAAGAGGGTAAAGTTTATGTTTGGTGTGGCCATGATCATTGTGTTTACTTGACTTCAATTCAACTGATGATTTGTCCAATTCATGCCATGGATTTTTTCTGCAAATTTAAGTCTCTTGAATGTTTGTGATTTGAACTCCTATTTCAATGATATTTAGTTTGTGAAAAGAATTAGTCGCCTTAATGTCAACGATCTCATTTGTTCTTGTTAAAAAATGTATTGATTTGGAAAAAGTAATTTAAACATTCAATATTATCGTATTTTGTCTTCTGAAACTTTTTCTTTGTCCTTTATTATCTGTTTCAGATAGGAAGATTTTCCCTCTTTGCTAAATGACAATGACATTAATGCTTTTGCTTGGGCTGTTTTGCCAGAATTAACATCAACAATTTGTGCATATTCAAATATTGACTTTTTGATATATTTTTCAGGTGTGAGGAAGGCTATAGGGGGCAGTTGGCTGTCTGTAAGTCAAGGGATTTCAGAGGATACATCTGATCTTGTATCAGGTTTTGCAACAATTGGGGATGGGTTGAGTGAATCTCTTGATTATCCAAATGAATATTGGGACTCTGATGAATATGATGATGATGAAGATGTTGGGTACATGAGACAACCCATTGAGGATGAGGCCTGGTTTTTGGCACACGAAATTGATTACCCCAGTGACAATGAAAAGGGGACGGGGCATGGAAGTGTTCCAGATCCTCAGGAAAGAGGTCCAGCCAAAGATGAAGAGGATGATCAATCTTTTGCTGAGGAGGATTCTTATTTCTCTGGTGAGCAATATATTCTACCAAAAAATGTTGAGCCAGTCATTTCAGATGATCCTATTGGTCTAACAATTACTGAAATGTATGGAAGAACCAATGGTAACGATGTAATGACTCAATATGATACACAACTGATGGACGTTGAAGAACTGAATCTGATGCATATAGAACCTGTCAGGCAGGGCTTTGTCACTCACCAAAATGATCTTATCATGCTGGGAGATGGGCAGGTTCTGAATCATAGTGCGAGGCCACGAATTGAGGACATGGAAGATGATCAGCACGGTTCAGTTAGATCAATTGGAGTGGGGATCAACAGTGATGCTGCTGATATTGGTAGTGAAGTGCATGGAAGTTTGATTGGTGGTAGTAGTGAGGGGGATTTAGAATATTTTCGTGATCATGATACTGTGCGCAGTGGCTCCAAACACACTCATCAGGATTTGGACAAGAGTTCTTTTAACAAATCAGGAAAAAATAACAAGAAAAATGACAAGAATGAATCAAATAAATATGTCATAGACAGTGATAAAGATGCATGCTCGCAGATAAAAACACATACTGATGGGAACTTTTCATTCCCTCAATCTCTTAGAGATGGCCAGATGATTTCGGCTGGCTCCAGTAAGTCCCTATTTTCGAGTAATTGTAATGTAGATGAAACAGAAGACTGTCTTAATGCCTTTGTGGGCTCTGATGACATGCTTTCTTCTTGGAGGCGGAAGAGTAGTGATTCTTCGCCTGTTAAAAGTTCTAGGGATGATAATAATGCTATTGTGGTAAGATCCAGAAACTCTTCTCCAACTACGGTCTCAAATTATGGGTATACTGATGGAGAGCATGTCAAGCTAGAAAAGGATGAAAAGATAAGTGTGGTAAGGGAAGACGATATAGGTGCATCACTAGAGGATGAGGAGGCAGCTGCTGTGCAAGAGCAGGTAAGGCAAATAAAGGCTCAAGAGGAAGAATTTGAAACCTTCAATCTAAAGATCGTGCACAGGAAAAACAGGCATGTTTTAAATATTTCATTTTTACTATTTTTGTTAACTCAACAATGTAGTTGAGGAAATTAGCACTATAGATTCTTTTATGATAATACAATATAGAAGTTTAAAACTATTGAAATATGGTATAAGCTTTGTAAATCATTCCAATTTCTTTTTAACTTGACAACTATTCATTCTATCTCTCATCACTTGTGAATTCCTATTATATTAATTGATTTGTGTCACAGACATCTTTATGAAACTTTAGACACATGGACATTCGTAATAGTAAATGTAAACAACATTTTGTGAACATTTGGTTCTGTTAACAATGGAAAATAAACATTACCATGACAACAAATCTACTATTTCCCTTTTTGAAATCTCCACCACTTTTATAAAATTTGGAACAGGGTATATTTTATGATTTGTGTGAAAAACATGCATTATTTGTCATTTTATTTGTCGTGTACATCTCTTTGTTCCTTCATTAGTAGTCATGAAATTAACTCAATCAAAATGTCTGTGTATAATAATGCTGTCTTCTTAGTTGGTGCTGTGCTTGATCATTTAATTGCATGCTCTAGACTTGTTGATAATTGTTGCAAATACCTGAAGTTGTTTTAATCCTGTTATTCTTACATTTTGTGAGACGAAGCTACTGTTATGGGTACAATATAACATACATGTCTTGATAATTCTCTATGAAACTTATTGTTTAGATGGTAAGATTCTTTCCCCCATCCCATGGAAAGTTATATGCTGATGTGTACAGAGCTTTAGAAGTGTTAACTTTTGTGCTATGTTAGGAGGCCACCATGAGATTGTCATTTTAGATACTAATCTTATGTTGCAAAGTCAGCATTCTTCTTGTTCCTTTTGACCGTTTGGCATGCTAACTGAACCCAATTCTTGTTGCTCAGAACTGGCTTTGAGGAGGACAAGAATTTCCATGTTGTTTTAAATTCTGTAATAGCTGGGCGCTATCATGTCACCGAGTATCTTGGATCTGCTGCATTTAGCAAAGCTATACAAGCTCATGACCTGCACACAGGCATGGATGTCTGTGTTAAGATTATAAAGAACAACAAAGATTTCTTTGACCAAAGCCTTGATGAGATCAAGCTTCTTAAGTATGTCAATAAGCATGATCCTTCAGACAAGTTCCACCTTCTAAGATTGTATGATTATTTCTATTATAGAGTAAGTGATTTTGGATGTGCTATTGTTTTACTTATTATTATTAGTTTTTTTCTTTCAATCAATAGTTGATTTATGCATATTTCTGGGTACTATCAAGAGTCTAACATCCATGAATAGGTATAGTTTATTTTGGATGCTAATGGTTTTTGTTTGTCACTTTCTCTATATTTATGTGCACTATGTAACGATAACACATTTGTTGATTTGTCATTTTTAACTAAAGCCATTGAACTTAATGTTTATAGCTCTGGCAAGTTTCAATACTTTCCAGGATTATGATATTTAGTATAACTATCAGCACTGCCTTCAAATTTTAAAAATTTAAATCTGGCCTAACCTTTTAATCGATAGTCAAAGTGATAGCGATAAATATCTGTTATCATCTGACTTTACTATCTCTTGTAATGCAGGAACACTTGTTAATAGTATGTGAACTGCTTAAAGCCAACTTATATGAGTTTCACAAATTTAATCGAGAATCAGGGGGGGAAGTTTATTTCACGATGCCAAGGTTGCAGGTTTGTGGTGTGCTGTTTGTAATAGATCTATAGTTTTCATCCTTTCTGCTAGTATAACACTGTCATTATAAACACTTTTCAACTTATGTGTGCAGTCCATCACCATTCAGTGTTTGGAGGCACTTCAGTTTTTGCACAGTCTTGGACTAATACATTGTGACTTGAAGCCAGAGAATATTTTGGTTAAAAGCTATAGCAGATGTGAAGTGAAGGTTATTGATCTCGGAAGTAGTTGTTTTGAGACAGATCACCTTTGCTCGTATGTTCAGTCCAGGTCTTATCGTGCTCCTGAGGTTATTTTGGGGCTTCCATACGACAAGAAGATTGATATCTGGTCACTTGGATGCATCTTGGCAGAACTTTGTACGGGCAATGTAAGATCAATGTTATGCATTTCAAAATGCTATGAAGTTTTTCATACTTGAAGCGTTCAAAGATTTACTCCAAATTTCCTGTGGGAAGTACATAAAATAATATATCCTTAACTTGTGCTTAAAGCAAATGACTATACGTCTAAATCTCCCTAATGATGGATCTTTGGAACCTGATATAAGCTTTATCTCTTATATTGAAGTGCATTTTTTTCTTTGTTGAATACAAATACATGCATAATACTCTCTTTTCTCACTCAACCATGTGTGATACAGGTCCTCTTCCAAAATGATTCTCCTGCAACATTACTTGCTCGGGTGATCGGGATCATTGGCCCAGTTGATCAAAGTTTACTTGCCAAAGGACGTGATACATATAAATACTTCACAAAAAATCATATGCTTTATGAGCGGAATCAGGTGAGAACATCATTTCTAATTTTCTTAGTATTTGAATGAAACAGATTTGTGTTAGGTAATCTGAAGTCTTGATGCTTAAGGAAATGTACCTTCCTACTTGTCTTTAAACCTAGAGAGAGGTTCCTATGTTTCTAACGAAGTATTTTCTATCATCTATATTATTTTTACCACTTCTGAAACTTTGGCTTTTAACTGAACCAAATGATATCATGTGATCCACATCTTCTTGTTCTCACCCACTATAGTGCTTCTACCACACTATTTATTCTCTTCCTATGCTAAATTAAAGTACCACCATTACCCTTTTGCATTTTACTTTCTTCAAATAATTTGACAGTACTATTCATTAATGATACACAGGAAAGCAACAGGTTAGAATACCTGATTCCAAAAAAGACCTCATTGAGGCATAGATTACCAATGGGAGACCAAGGCTTCATCGACTTTGTTGCCCATTTGCTCGAGGTTAACCCAAAGAAGCGACCTTCTGCATCTGAGGCCCTGAAGCACCCATGGTTATCATACCCTTATGAACCAATATCATCTTAAAGAATTTGCAGATTTTCTCTCTCTCAGTGATAATGCGTCGAATTACCCTAAGCCGGGTAAGTTAAGTTGTCGAAAGGGAAAGGCACCACCATACATGCTTGCAGCTTTTCATTATCTATTTTAGAGATGATATGGAAAGAGTTGTGCACTTTCACATTCCTGCATGATTGATGATGCATTGAAAGGTGTTTGGTTTTGTGGGTAATACTCGTCTTTCCCATCAATGATGTAATTTAGCATGTAAGATGTAATGTTATTATGCTGTTGATTTCTTTTCTTTGGTTGGTCTTGTTGAAAAGGGAATCCTTGAAATATTGATTGTACATGATGTGGGATAATTCATTTAGTCATTAGTAGTATTTTTAGCATGTTTGGTTTCACGTTGCGGATGTGATTTTTAACGTTAATCAGAAGCTAATAGGCTATAGCTTCTACGTTCCAGATGAGTTTCCAAACACGCAGTTTGTGACATAGCACTTATTAGATTTTGCATGAGGTTTGATAGCACCGTTGGAAGCACCAGTTAAAAGAAAAGCTGGTGGCAATTGTGTTGCAAATTTTCCTTTACCTTGTGTTGGAAGCAACCAAAGTGTATCTTGATGGTGTTGTGAGCTTCATAGTGGTAGCAAATGAGTTCAACAAAGTGTGGTAATGGCATCTTCAGGAATGTGGTTATTAAGCATTTTGGTGCCTTTGGGCAACAGAACTTCTGAAGTTGCTGTTCCTTTCTCTTGTTTCTTCTTAGTATCTTCCATCATTCTTGCACCGACCTATGTGTTCTTGTTTAACGTTATTTTCTTTGTAAATATCCTCTTTGCTGTATAATGTTACTTTCAATGTTTGTTTTTCTCTTCAAAAGTAATCCTTGTTTATATATAATATAAAAAAATGAAAGAAACACATTTTTAATGTAAATAGACAAATTTTTAAAACTTATTCAACGAGTTTTCCTTGTGATTTTGCAGTTTTTAGCATTGTTTAATTTATAAGTGTTAGAATGTGTGCATTAGAAATCACTTTGTGAATATTCTTCTGACTAAGCTCAAGGCTAAAATTTACGTGTATGTAGTTGAAAGATAATTTAGATCTATATTTTGAAATATGTGATTCAAAATTATATAATTTTGTTTGAATTATATAATTTAAAGTATTGTTTTGGAAGAATTAATTTAAAATCATACTTTAGATTATGTAATTATATCTTGGATCAATTTTAATATTATGGAGGTGAGAAAAGAAAATAGAGGTGGAGATTTGTAAAGTGTGTGTTTTTTTTTAATTTTGACTTACAATACTTTTTTTGTGATTTTAGTTTTTACATTTTAGAAAATTCATGATCTCAGTATAATTTTTAATTTTATATATGCTTTTTATTTTTATTTTTATAATTAACTAAATTATTTCTTGATGTTACCTCAGACGAATATCTTAAATCTAAGATTCGATTTAAAACCAAATAAAAGAATTAAATATATTTAAAATTATAGATCGAATAAAATTTATGAATTTTTTAATCTTATATTAAAATTGAAAAACAAAAAGTAAGAGGATCAAATTGAAAAAAAAAAGAAATTATAATCCATCACAATGGATATAACCTCTTTTTATTTGTTACACAAGCAACTGTGCTATATTTTTTACTTTTGAATATATTAACTATATTGTATTTTTGAAATTGTTATAAAAAAAGTTATATATAAGTGGTTTAACATGTTAAATTCAATGTCATCTTTTGTTTGTGTATTATTTGAGCTTAATCTTTGCTGAGAACTTAAATTTTATTTATCTCCTAATTGAATTAGAATAATTTTAAGTAGAACTCTTATAAGTTATTAATAAACAACTATGGAAGAAGAATATAAAATAAATAAATCTATCTCGTAAGTTTAAATTAAGTACTCTTTCATTCATCGTCCAACGCACATTAACTTAAAAATTAGGAATATAACTGTTTGATTAAATTACATTATTCTATTAATTCTGTTCATTTTAAAATATTTAATTTGATAATCCAATTTTTAGTTGTCTTGCCATCAACTCACATCAACAGGTTAAAAAATCAAACAAAAAGTATTTTTTTAATATAAGAATGAAATTAAATATTTTAAAAATGGAGAGATTAGTTTAAATAATATATAAATAAAAAGGAAACGAAGAACAATTTGATTAATTTGGTTGAATATGAGGAAAGACTTTATTATTGAAGTTAACAAGTCATTAATTCAAAAAGGAAAAATGGAATATGATGAAGAGATGAAATATTCATAAAATACAACTAGTCACTAATTTTATACAATATATTTTATTTTTTTCAATGTCATATAATTTTCATCATTACATACTCCTTTAAATAAATATTTGACATTAATTTTTTCAAAAATTTAATTAATTTTTAATTAAAAATAACATAATAAAATAATTAACTTTTCGTCAATTTATACTAATAAGCATTATTATACACTTAGTCTAAATAATAACACTGTAATGTAGGTGCACTAAGAAAAAAGAGAGGTACAGTAAGAAACTATCGGATATTCATTTAAAAATAGACCCCGACCCATTGGCCCATTTCCAGTCCAACACTCCTGCTACACTGTTTTACTTTCTATCACGTTTCGGACACTATCATTTCTTCACATATCTCCGTCGTTCAAATTTCAAAATGGAGCAAAACCCGCCGTCGGCGGCGGAGGCGGCGCCGTCATCCGACGAACAAAAGCCTTCCTTATTCCCTCTGTTCCCATCCTCCTCCTCTCTCCAAACCACCACCACTTCTTCGACTCCTCAATGGCTCTGCAACTCTAGCTTCACCACCGACCTCTCTGTCATAAACGATGCCTTCGCCTCTCAAATCAACCGCGAAACCAGTCTATCTCCGCCACAAAACGACGAGGACGATGAAAATCATGCTGAGGCGCATCCCCTCCCTTCTCGGTACGAGATTCTGGAATCTTCTGAATCCGACGGAGGCGGAAGGGACAGAGAGAGGAAGAAAAGGAAGAAGAAGAAGAAGCGGAGGCGTGATTCGTCTGCGGAGAGAGGCGGATTCGACGGTTTTGGTTCGCGGAAGTCCCGTGTTCGAGTTTGGGCAGATTCAGACAACAACGTTACCAAAGATTATTACTTTGATTCTAACGGAGATCGCGATAATCTGGCGTTTGGATGCATCTATAGGTATTTTAGATGGAATATTTTGAAATGGGATTGAATTTAATGATTTAGTTGTTGTTGGATACCAATGGCTTCTCAATTGTTGCTTGGCATGTATTCATTTATATGCATCTGTGAAGAATTGACGTTTTCGTTATAAATAGTGAGTTTTAGCTGTGTCTCAACGGGGACTAAAGAGGGAGTTTAGGTAGAGATTGCGTTAATGTGGCCTAAAAATGAAAGAAAATCACTTATTGGAGTAGAGAAAGAAACGGGGTAGGCAATTAATGTCGTTGTTGTTCTTAGACTTCAGAAATTTAGGGATTTATGTGATGTGGCACAGAAAGGTAGTTTAGTTCCTGTTGAACTTTGACATCTTGTTCACAGGTTGTCCCTGCTTCACTTCCTTTACAAACTGATTATGGGTTCATGGTTATTATTTTTTGTTTCATTAGTGATGAATGACAATTCTTTGTAAATACTATGCAGAATGGATGTTGCCCGATACAAATCTTACAATCCCTTGAAACTGTCTGGGCTACATACTCGAGGTTTGTATTGGTGGAATAGGACGGGTTCACTCTGGGATAGAGATGGTGATGTTGATGCACTAGATGCTAAAATGAAGTCTGCTGGTCGTTACTGGTCTGGAAAGTATATGGCTTTGGAGAAACATAAGAGCTTTAAGCGTATTCATCTTGTTGCTCCAAAACTGTCTTCTGTCACTATGCAAGATGAGTTTATACCTTTATCTGAATCAGATGCTGGGGCATCTCATGGAGCTGTTGACAGTGATTCTGTCTCCAAAACTTCAGCACTGCTTGAAGAATCTTGGGAAGATGAAATGTTAAACAAAACTAGGGAGTTCAACAAACTAACAAGGGAACACCCCCATGATGAAAAAGTTTGGTTAGCTTTTGCAGAGTTCCAAGATAAAGTTGCAGGGATGCAGCGGCAGAAAGGTGCTCGATTGCAAACCCTTGAGAAGAAGATTAGCATTCTGGAGAAGGCAGTTGAGCTTAATCCAGACAATGAAGAGATATTGCTTTGCCTTCTGAAAGCTTATCAGGTGAGAGACAGCTCGGATGTGTTAATTGCAAGATGGGAGAAGATACTTTTGCAACACTATGGTAGTTGTAAGTTATGGGGAGAATTCTTGCTCACAGTTCAGAGAAATTTCTCCAGATTCAAGGTTTCAGAGGTCAGGAAGATGTACGTACATGCAATTGAAGCTCTATCTGCTTCATGCAGCAAGCACTCTAGGCAGGTTCTCAACATTTATGCTTTATCCTCTTTTTTGGTTTGTCTGCAAGAGTGAATATTTTCAATTTATTTTTAATGTATCTTCTTGATTGCACATGCGATGTTATTTTCTATTTAGTGAATGACCTGATCCTCATATATAGTTGCACTGGGAGAGAGAAAACTGAAGGAGGGATCCTGTTCACCAAGCAACTACTTTTCCTTAACTTTTTACTTCCCTCTTTAAGTGGTTGGAATTTGAAGGCAAGGGAATTCATGGTCTTAGAATAAAACTTATGTACAAGCATTTTATGCGCTGTATGAACAAACAAAGTTGAAACATCCTTTCATTTTTGCTTTCATTTTGAAGGTGTATAAAGTAGTTGCTTTATACATCATAGGTCACAGAGATAAAATGTTAGAACCAAACAACTTGACATCATTTGTGTGACCGTTTTCACGTATTAATTTAATATCTAGTGAATATTTTGTGAGATCTTGAAATTGTTCTAACAGGAAGCATGATTTGTTTTTAGCAGGTTCTTCAAGATGCTGACCCTTCTTCACCAGATCCTGCATTTGTTCAGTTAGAACTTGGTCTTGTGGATGTATTTCTTAGTCTTTGCAGATTTGAGTGGCAGGCTGGTTATAGAGAATTGGCCACAGCTTTATTTCAGGCTGAAATAGAGTTTAGCTTGTTTTGTCCTCCTTTGCTGCTCACTGAGCAGGGTAAACACAGACTGTTTGAGCATTTTTGGAACAGTGGGGGTGCTAGAGTTGGGGAAGAAGGGGCTCTCGGTTGGTCCACATGGTTGGAGAAAGAGGAGGAAACTAGGCAAAAAGTTATAAATGAGGAGCTCTCACGTGAAAATGAAGGTGGTGGTTGGACTGGTTGGTCAGAACCTAGGTCCAAAGATAATGAGGGTATTACTATAGTTGAAAATGAAGACAACAATGATGTGGTTACAGGGGATACTCAAGATGAAGAGGAATTTAATGAAGTTGAGACAGAAGTTGATACTGAGAATTTTCTGAAGATGCTGGGTATAGATATCAATGATGGGGATAGTGGTGAAGTTAATGACGCTTCAACTTGGATCAAATGGTCAAAAGAAGAGTCTTCTAGAGATTGTGATCAGTGGATGCCTGTTCATAGGAAATCAAGTAGGATCATCTCTCGTTGCATTAACTACTATCCTTCTCTCTAAATGTACTTTTTGTGTGTGCATGGCTTTTCTTGAATTTTGCTTTATTGCTTTGAAAGAAAATTTAATTTTATTACAAACAAGCTATTTATACAAGTGTGCTACATAACAATGAACAGATACAACCTCTCCTGCTAGTGAGGCGCAGAAGACAGATGAGGATGAGCAACTCTTGAGAGTTGTATTGTATGAAGATGTGAATGAATACTTGTTTTCCCTAAGAACAACAGAGGCTCGACTATCGTTGTTGTACCAATTCATTGACTTCTATGGTGGGAAGATGTCTCAATTGTGAGTTTTCTAACATAGATACCCTTTGTGCACCCTAGTTGATGGTGGGAATCAGTTTTTTAAAAGCTAGGATGGATTAGTATATGCTCTAGTATACTAATTGGTTAGGAATCCAATGTGCCATGCTAGTTCGTTAACACAAAATAGTTGGTTAACACAAATGTGTGTTGCTAGAGTTACAAATGCTTTTAGTGGCTCAATCCTTCCGTGGTGATTTATTGCTTACACTTATTCATGTTATTTGAATTGATGCCATTGGTTTTGTATCTTCTTTCTTTTGTAGGTTTTGCTCCAATAGCCCAACAATGGCATACAGTATCCGTAGTTTGGAGAATCTGCCAGATTCTATGTTAGAGAAGTTGAAACGCATACATGAAGTTTTGACTAAAACACAGAATAGTCCTACTGGTTTCAGTTTTGATTTCCTATCCGACAGTTTCTCAAGGAATGCTGATATTATGAAATTTATACGGAATGCTGTTTTACTTTGCTTAACCGTTTTCCCACGTAATTACATGTTGGAAGAAGCTGTTCTTATTTCTGAAGAGCTATATGTTACAAAAATGAATTCTTCTAACAGTATGGTTACACCATGTCGATCTTTAGCAAAATCTCTTCTAAAAAGTGATCGACAGGTATTGATTTTCGTTGCTCTCTCTCTTGCTCCTTTTTTGTAAGATAAATGAATGTGTTTAGCAAATCTTTAGTATCTACAACTATATCTATTAAAATGTTGTGAAATATCTAAATTGATATTTTCATTTATTATATCTTTCAATGTTTCTGTTACCAAAATATTTTCTTGCAAGTGCAGAACTGACATTTTTGAAATTTTATTTGAAAACAATATATGATTTATTTCTGTTCTGATTATTTAAATTGCTGTGAAGGTGTCATGGATGAAAGGAGAGGCCAAATGGAATAATTTTTAGTTTGTTGTGATGATTTTACTTTAGAGATTTTATAGTAGTTTTGGGATATAAATCCTTGTAGGATAAGAAGATATGGCTTAATTAAGTTTTAAGCCACTCATAACTTTATGCATTTTCAATTGAGTTCATAGATTCTTTTTGTTTTATTGAGTACTCAAAAATTTTATAGTTTCCAATTGAGCCTTGCTTTTTTAGTTTTTTTTGTTAAGTGGGTAACATAACATAACTGTTATCCTGTCCCATCATCTTGCCTGTCTCTATGTACTAAGAAATGTGAGGTTTTGTGATTGATACAAAATGATATTGCCGTTAATGTAAAATGACAAGTGACTTTTATTGCTTTAACTGAAAACGTATTGGATTACAAGGTTGTCATGTTCCCCACTGGCTTTTCTGTCATCATCTACTGCGACCAAGGGACCGTTGCTATCACCACCATTGATGTAGGTGACGGAGAGAGTCCTTGTTATCCAAAATGTTTTCAATAAAAACAATAAAAGTCACGTGTCTTTTTATATTAATTGGAATATCAGTTTATATTAACCACAAAGTCTCCCTTTTTTATTACATCGAGTAAGCAAGATGATGGGACAAAATAACAATCACATCATCCAGTTAGTAAAAAAGTTAAATTGTAGAGACTCAATTGAAAAATATAAATTTTTTTAGTACTCAATAGACCAAAAACATTTAATAGAGACTTAATTGAAAATACTCAAATTTAGGAGGAATTTGAAATTTAATTAAGCCAAAAGATAATTATATTCTTGTTGGAGACCCCTATTAAGTAGTTATGGAGAGAAAATAAAATGATGTTGTGTTTTAATGTTTAGAAGAGAAAAAGGTGCCAATAGAGACAACTTTATGCATGAGCACAAAATAAAACTGAGGTACCTAGTGACTAGAATTAAATGGTACCTTGCTGCTATTCTATCATTTATTAGGAAATGAACAAAGAACTATTTTTCTAGGATTAAGATTTACATTTCATTCTATTGATCTTATTCTTTGTTATGATATGTTTGCTTCTCAGATTATTTTATTCTTTTTATTTGGTTATTGTAGGATGTATTGCTATGTGGTGTATATGCACGAAGAGAGGCTACTTATGGTAACATTGATCATGCAAGGAAAGTGTTTGACATGGCATTGTTATCTGTAGAAGCGCTTCCTGTGGTATGCTTAGTTTTATTGCTTAAATGTCACTTTTTATTTTTGGTGAGAGATTCTTTGCTAACTCTTTTTGTATGGCAATTTGAAACACATGCTACCCTTTAAATAGGATTTCTCTATCAAATTTCTCTTTCTGTCAATTGTTTTCTCTTTTTTTAGGATTCCGTGACCTCCTTTCCCTTTTTGATATTATCTCTATATTAACAAGTCTTTTTAAAGGAAAAAAAGATACGTGAAGTAAGCATGTTTGCTTTTACATTGTGTTTGGTTGGAGGGGAGTAAGGCAAGGTTTTTTCTAAAAATAATTTGTTTGGTTCAAAAAATTGGAGGGAAGGTAAACAAGGGATTCAATACCCCTCCCCGTCTTTTTCTCCTCTCCAATATTGAGGGATTTGGACGGGAGGGAAAATACTTGAAGTTTCTGGACTGTACTGACTAAATTATCTTTAGTGTGAACTTTAAAGGCCTAATGGTTTTATTCATCAATTATAACAGCACAATAGAAATTTACCAAAATTTTCCCCACCTTTGAAGTTTGAACTAAAAATAAACAACAGTGGGTACATTGCCCAATTAAAGATATGGAGGATAGCTAACCTACGCATAAAGGTGAAATAGTTAGCATGCTATGCATATATGTACAATAACGTCCATGTGTGCTACAAAATTGTAGCACTAGCATTCTGATATGTACTTGCATGTGTGTGTTGTCCCTAAGATTTTGTGTCTGTGTGTTCATTCTTATACAAAAAAAAGGATCATATGATACAGTTTTTTTTTTTGTAGTTTTTGAAGAATAAACTATTTTTAGCCTTTGAGAAAAACACTAAAACAAGTTTCTGCTTTTTTAAAAAACTTACATAACATAGTTATTATACATTTTTTTTTGAAACAAATCTTATAATTAAACTTAGAAAAAAGCACAAACTAACAAGCCTTTTGTTTTTTAATTAAATAGCTTTAATACAGGTTTTTTATGTCACAAATTCTGCCTGAGTTTTTGTTCTTTTTGATGATTGCATTTTCACTTTAATGGAGTAGGAACTACAGTCCAGTGCTCCTCTTCTATATTTCTGGTATGCTGAGGTGGAGGTTGCAAATAACTCTGCTGATGGTTGTGAGTCTTCATGTCGTGCAATACATATATTATCATGCTTAGGAAGTGGTACAAAATACAGCCCATTTAAAAGTCAAGCTTCAGGTGTGCAACTGCTTAGAGCACATCAAGGATTTAAAGAAAAACTAAGAACAGTATGGTCATCTTGGGTTCATGGTGTAATAAATGACCAGTCTGTAGCTCTAATATGTTCTGCTTCCCTGTTTGAGGAGCTGACTACTGGATGGGATGCGGGTATTGAAGTTTTGAGTCAAGCTTTTTCAATGGTGCTTCCAGGTTATGCCTCTTCATAATGGATATTCTCTTTAGAAAACATGGGACATTTAAGACAAGTGTTATTTTAAAGTTCAAATAGATGTTCTTAATTTTTCTTAACATTATCCAATCTTCCCCATGACGGTCTTTGTCATTTTTGTTGGTAACTGGTGGAAACTATAATTATACTATTCAGACATCCAAAACTTCTAAGTCCACATTTTGAACATGATGTTATTTGTAAATATTAAGTAATTTTTTTTTGGTTGCTCTCTTTTGGGGTGGTAGGATTGCATGGAATTGATATTTGCTGTATCTTGATCTCTGTTGCATGGCTATTCCTCCTAAATGTTATTATTTCAGTTTGACCTGTAGACACATGGATAGATTTAAAATACGTTTTTTGTATCTTCGATGGAAAGGAATTTAACATGATTGCAATTGAAACATGGTATGTAATAAATAATATTTCTATTGGCCAAGAAACGCACAGGAAGTGCAATGCCATGTACTAAAATGCTCTGATATAGTATCCTGTAGAAGCAGTTTGTAATGTCGCCTGTCTTTACTGCTTCATATTTGGTACTTATGATGTGAATCTAATGCTTGCAACCTGCAGAAAGAAGAAGTCAAGGTTATCAGCTTGAATTTTTGTTTAACTATCATATAAAGATGCTTCAAAGACATCAAAGAGAATCAAGTCTCATGAAAGTTTGGGAATCCATCTTGCATGGCCTCCAGATATATCCCTTCAGTCCTGAACTTCTAAAAGATGTAGTGGAGGTCGGCAATTATTACACAACATCTAATAAATTGCGGCGGATTCTAGATGACTGTTGTTACAAGTATGTTCCTTTTCCATATAGCTTCATGATTTTTTCAAAGGATGTCATGGTCTGATTAGACAGAAATTTCAAGACAATAATATTGCAACTCGAAAGATTTTGAAATTTTGAAATGGTTTCTTACCCGGGTCAACAAGCACAAGTTAATTGCTTTTCTTAGGGAAGATGTAGACCATTAATGAAAGTTGTAACTTTTATCCAACAAGTGAATTTAAGCTTAAAATTAGACTTATGTTACTACTATAATGTATGTTTAATTTTTTTAAAGAAAATTGACATTCAAAAGCTATTCTAGGAACTTTATGTGAAATATAAAGTGCAGCCCTTTTTTTCCCTGTCATATCTTGTTTTGATCTCAAAGGAAGGAGCCCCTTCTAAGGCAATGTACTTTCTCTCTCTGCCTGTTGAAAGCAAGAAATTGGTTTGTTTGTTAAATTTTTAGCTTTCTACTTCCAAGCATTACACTATGATGTTGTAAAGAGTGCAAGTGGAGTGCTTAAAAACTCTTCGAAGGTTTTGTACATTGAAGGTTGTTGTAATTTAGAAGTCCCCCTCCCCTTTTAAGGTTCTAAGTAATCTATTTCTCCCTCTATTTAAATAGCAGTAATATTTGCTTTGTAGACCCGATATACAAATCACTTTTTTTATGATAAATATTTTATATCCTCTTATTTTAGATTCAAATTTCCTTTTTATTACTGTTACAGTTTTACACGTGTTTTCTGTTTCCACATAAGTATATGTATGGTAATTTCAAATGTTCTAGTTGGTTTGTGCAAATTTTCTTGGTTATAAACTAAGCAATAATTTGTTCTTTTGTGGTACATTCTCAGGAAACCATCTGTAGTTCTCTGGCTTTTTGTGTTGTCATTTGAAATGTTTAGAGGTGGTTCACAACACCGAATCCGTAGATTGTTCGAAAAGGCATTGAGTAATGACGGTCTTAGCAGCTCAGTTGTACTGTGGCGTTGCTACATTATGTTTGAGATGGAAATTGCAAATGATCCTTCTGCAGCTCGTCGTGTTTTCTTCCGTGCTATCCATTCCTGCCCCTGGTGAGAACTATGTTTTAAATGATTGAATGATATTTCCTTTGTAAATTGAGTTTGCCACAGTCGAAGCTGAAAACAATCCACTTGGGTGTTTAGAGTTGGAGTGTCGTGTACCTCAGCAGTATAGCCCAGAAGTACAAAACAGGGTGAAAGAAAAAAAAGCATTTACCGAAAAATTGTTGTTGGGAAACAATTTACAAAAGTAGGTGATTTGCATGAGAATTTTTTGGTTAAGCCAAAGTACATGGCAACATATAGGGTTGTAATCTTGTCTCCGTCCAAGCTGCCAACATGACTTTATAGCCTACTCAAATGTGACACAGAAAGTAGAAAGTATTGGTTTTTTAGTTGGCGACTTCAGAAGGAAGTTAGTCAATCATTTAGCGACACCAATTAGTCATATTTAGTTGGTTTTTAATTTGTGGTCACCAAATAGTGATGATATTTCAAATTGATGCTTTACGCAACCTAAAATAAACAATTAATCCTAGATTAAATTTAACAATACACCAATGGCAGTGTAGTTAATTTTCATTAAAGTATTGTTGTGTTTTGGTTTAGTTTTTATTTTATTTCTTCTAGTGTAAATCCTCCATACCCGAGGTCCATCTCTTTGGCCTGTTAATAATGAACCTCTTTCAAAATCTGACAGATTACAGTTTTGTGTCACTTTTGTCTGTTAGCTTACGGGGCACCTGATCCTGTTCGACCATCTCTTATAGCCTGTTTGTTTAACAAACCAAACTCGGTTTAGAGAATAAAGCACTAACTCTCTGACTTTCTTTTTCAAAAACACACTTTTTGGTAGCAGGCAGACGTTTCAAATGCATAAAATAGACGCATAAGAGAAATCAGGTCTATACACCTTACTTATCTTCAAGACTCTACCCTATTGATTTTATCTTGAAATCCATACCTTAAAGCAGGAGTCTTCTGGAACTAACACTTCCCAGAAACGTGATATAGATTTAACAGATCCAAAAAAATGGAAATTTTCTATCAGGCAATACTATACCTTGTGATAACTTGATATCTCAAGTTACATTTACACGTCTGCCTTTTTGCTGTGTATACACATTTGCTCCTATTTTTATTACATTACTATTCTCATTACATCATTATTAATGTTGATATGCATACCAGGTCAAAAAGGCTATGGTTGGATGGCTTTCTCAAGCTTAATTCTGTCCTTACTGCAAAAGAGCTATCTGATCTACAGGAAGTTATGCGTGATAAGGAACTGAATCTGAGAACTGACATCTATGAGATCCTTCTGCAAGAGTCATGACATCTACACTCCCAGTGCTGCTGTTTTCCGACTGGTTGAAACGTTGCTAGTGTAGTATCTGATGCATTGCTCTTGTCTTGATATGATGCGACACGTTTGGTACATTTTTCAGATTGAGTTTACTTGCATGGTTATAGCTTGTGGAATTGATACATTGTAGTATAAGTGTAAATTTAGGGGTATATCTGAACTTGCAATGCACTTGTAAATAAACATTGGAATTGAAAGAAAAACAAAATATCAGGAACCTAAGGTTGCTTGCTTATGTTCAATTGATTGCCTAAATTAAAAAAAGAAATCAGTTGATAGCAGTTTGCTGATAAAATGTTTGATTGGTGCTCTATTTGAGTGGTCCACTGGAAAACTTGATGTGCTTCACTCACTTTTTATTCTTATTTTTTTTAAAAATATAACAATTTTTAAAATTTAAACTTTAAATAATTAGACTGAAATCAAGATGTTATATAACTTTAATATTTAAAAAGTTAAATACATATATAATTTTAATATATTATACAATTAATAAAAATATTGTTTACACTTAACATAAATTTTCGATTAGCTTTCCAATTCCTTTGAAAGGTCTTCTTAATTAGTTAGGTTTTTATAAAAGTCTTATTTTCAGAAGCAAATTTGACATGATTTTCCTGCACCTCCATATCTTCTTCTGGCAAAAATACATTTTTATCCTTCTTGTGTCAGTCCCATAGAATAACTTCCGGATTATGTAATCCGGAAACACATTTGGAAAAAGACTTCCAGATTACATAATTCGGAAGTTAAAAAAGACTTTCAGATTATGTAATTCGTAAAGTAATCATGCATCTGAAAAAAAAAAACTTCTGGATTATATAATTCGAAGGTTAATTACAAATTTAAAAAATGACTTCTGGATTATGTAATTCGAAATATTACAGAAAGATAGTTTTGGAAATACGAAAATCTATAGAGATGAGAGAAGAAGGTATGGAGTTGCAGGAAGAAGCAACCCATGATTTGATATGATATAAGTCTGTCTCCAGACTGAATTGAATAATCTAACTTTTTCTATCCCTAATTAGGATGATATTGTCAAATAAAAAGATTTTTATTTTGATGATTTGTAAAATTGTCAAAATTTTACATTATTTGTGTTGGTCTCACAGTAAATAATCACTGTTAAATAACTCGTTATCGTGACAGCGTAATATATTTTACATTTCAAAAATTATATACTATTATAATTAATAAATAATAAATCAATTGTTGTACATGCAGAGTTAATGCAGGTCACGTATTATTGGGACAATTTCTTTATTAAGTTAATAATTCTTTAACAAAATTACAAAGTGATAGAATGGTCAATGACAAGGAATTAAAAAAGAAACATTGAATAAAAATAAAAATAAATTGATTTATTTTCAGTGCTCACAGTATCATCTATTTTTATGTATTAAAGTATCATATAAAGTGGTAGGTGTATCCTAATAACTAAAAACAACACGTGTAAAAGACTCTTAGTCGTGCTGAAAAATTAAGATTTGAAAAATTAACAATATCATTTTAAAAAAATTGAGGAAAAAAGTCTTAAGACAGATTTTTTAATTTCATTCAACATTAAACATGTATAACATTATGTTTTATGTTAGAAACATGTATTTTTTTCAGAGTATATTGATTAATGTATATACTCTTATTTTATAAAAAAATATCATACCAAATTATAACTGTATCACTACAATAAAATAATCAAGAAACCAATTTTAAAAAATAAAAAATAATTAGTTACTATAATAACTAAATTAGAAACTATTTAGAAATTAAAAAAATTATTGATTTATAAATTAGTTTCTAATATTGATAAATAATTTTTAAATTGGTATCTAATTAGGTATCAAAATTTTAGCAACTAATTATTTAAATTCTAAATTTAGTAGAAAAATCTTTCATGTTAGATCTCATTATACAATTTGACATCTTAACTAAGCTGACACCTCAAGCAACAACAATTATCTACCATCTTTTGAGCTTCCTCTATGACCTATATAACTCCATAAAACTTCAAAAAACATGGAGAAAACACCAATAAACTTCTCGTACTAATGAAACTTTTAATTTCTTTAGGTTTCAAATTCAAGTTTTACAAATTAAAAACGTAATGAAAAAAAATAAAATTATACTAGTGAAAAGAATAATCAAACTACTTTAGTAAATAGCTTGTGTTAATAACATAAAAATACTCATAATAAAATAATGGTATGAGAATGTTGGAAAACAAATAATTTTACTATATTCCTGATGTTGACTTGCCAAAACATATCATTCTCTACTACGATGTGACATATACTTTGACTTTTCCATTTTTTTTTCTGTATTTCTGACTTAGTTATTTTTGTTGTCTAAGTTTTACTACACCTTATGACAGATAATTTCTGTTGAAAACAATTTTTTTTGTTCAAACAAGCCATATTATTACGTAGTTAACTGGCTCATGGTATCTCACAGTCATGTGTTTTCAATTGTACGATAAGATTAAATAACATACAAAAAATAATTATCAGTGTTTGATTATTGCAAGTAAATGTTTGTGATCAAACGTGTCAAGCCATAAATTCCTCTTGAAGTCAACTCTATGATGCTAAACATGAACAATGAGTGCTTAGTTTATTCATTTATGTTTAAGGTTTGATAACAGAGCAACTCTGACATCTGGATATCTCTGAAGCTATGTGAAAGACATGAACAATGAGATGAAACTATTATTTATTCTCTGCTAATCCAATACTACTTTTGAACTAAGTAATTAAGTATACAAGAGTTTTTTTAATATAATAAAAAAAATAAAAAATAAGATGAGAATATTTACTAACAAACTCTAAGAAAATATCTATTTTGTAATCCCTTTTCTCTTCTATTCAAGAATGTTGTATTCGGAAAGCATCAATCCTCCCTACACCTTTGAATACTTCGTATTTAAATCACGGTTTGAGATATTCTGCTTATCTATCTTCTTCATCTTTCACTTTTACCATCGGTGAGAATGAAAAAACAAACTTTTTGTGGTTTAATTAATGTTTCTTTTTCTTTTTCAAGAGTTCTTTCTTTGCTGATAGAGACATTTGTTTTTATCATGTATGACTTGGTCTCTTATTTCTCTTCTTACATTGCACTCACCACTTTGCTTGCACCATTATCACTTTGAAGCTGTGCACTACATAACTGTCAATCTATGATATATAAATCCTAAGTCAAATCAGAAGACAACAAACATCAACAAAATACCTTAACCAACAGTTGAATATCCAATAATTATCTTCTCAAACTTTGCTGGCAGTTCACTACATGCATGCATATCACTAATAAAGCTATGATGGCATCATTATATATAATCACAGCATGCCTGGCTGAACACACAACTCCACCACTTACCATCTTATCCTTTTCATAAACCTCTTCTCAACCATCCATGACAGTTCCTCCAATAAGTTTTGTTCTAGGAGTAGCACTTTGGGTGCTATTCTTCTCAAAACCTTGTCTCACAGTGTTTGTAAGCATTGATTGTGGATCCTCACAATCTTCCACTGATGAAAACAACATAAGATGGGTTGGAGATGGTGACTACATTCAACATGGAGAGTCTCATGATGTCTATCTAGGTTCTAATCCATTGAGCACTCTGAGGGCATTCCCAAATAGAAAAAAGAGTTGCTATTCCATCAGAGTTGGGAAAGGAGAAAAAATTCTTACCCGAGCAAGCTTTTACTATGGCAATTATGACAAAAAATTCTCTCCACCAGTGTTTGATCTTCAGTTTGATGGCAACTACTGGGCCACAGTCAACAGCTCAAGTTACTATTATGTAGATTATGAAGCAATATATATTACAAAGGGAAACTTCACCAGCATATGTGTTGCTCAAACAAAGCCTAACCAGATTCCCTTCATATCATCCCTTGAAGTACGTAGCTTGGACCCCACAATGTACAGTCATGTTGATCCCAATCATGCATTGATTTTGCAATGGAGATATGCTTTTGGTGGAAATCAAACTATAAGGTATTAGCAATTACCCTCACTCAGTAGTAGATTTATGAACTATGATAAGTAGAAGTATATGTTATGAACTTATGGTATTTGAACAAAAAGTTTGAATTTCCTCACTCTATATAGTATATAGAAGGATTCCCTTATTCCAACTATAGCAAGTTTTGAAACACTCTTCCCTTGAACAACGTCCATGAATGCTAAAGTTTAACTGTTGAGTAAGAAGTTTTTTCTTCATAGCTAAACTACCTCCCAAAATTTCTATATAATTTTAAACAGAGTTTAATTTTCATATAAAGACTTTTAAATTGTAGACCTAGACCAATGTAATGTTAGTTAAGAGTTGTAATTATTATTTACAAAAACTAACCAATTTAGTATGATATTTGTGGCTGAATAGACTGTAAAAGCTCTTCACATTATTGGTGAATTAGATTGAATGGCATTTGGAAGCAGCACTTCATTTTATTTTATTGTATAATACACTTTCCAAAAGAAAAATGTTTGCCATCAAATTTGGTGTTTGATATTGTTATTGTTGCATCAACTGGAATATGGTAGGTACCCAGATGATGTTTTTGATCGAATATGGACGCCATCATTTGGTATAGGTCTTTCTGAAGTGAAAAGTGAGGCATCAGGTATTGACACTAGTACAGCAGAAGATCATCCACCACAAGCTGCACTTGGAAATGCAGTTATTTCCTCAAGCACTACACAGAACATGCAGTTCATCAATAGGCTGCCCACAGAGGAGCTTCCTATTTACATCACTGCTTACTTCTCAGAAGTGAATGAAAGTGCAGCAGGCAAAAGATCCATTCAAATGTACGTAGACAACAAACCCTTTTTAAGTCCAATAGTTCCTCCTTTTGGAAGTGTGAAAGAAGTGTACATCACCAACGTGACAGCTTCAGCAAACACTTCATTTGTTCTGCAGGCTTCAGCCACTTCCACCCTTCCTCCTGTACTCAATGCTCTTGAAGTTTATACCTTAAGTGATACATTAACTGCAGGAACTGATAGCAGAGATGGTAAGTGTGTTATGTTGTTATCAAAATATGTATATATCTCTACAGGGAGCACATAATTTGATAACTCTTTATCTTTGAGAAATGAGAATTATTGATACAAACCAAGTGGTTAAGATTAAAAAATGCTCATGACTTTATAAAATGATTGTGACCACTATTTGACAATCTATATACATGGTTGTTTGATCCAAATTTACTGTTCTCATTCTTAGTCTCCTCATAATAAAAAAATGTCACTTTCTTTTGTGAATTTAGTGCAAGGTTTGCTACAACTGCAGTTGGCATTTGAAGTGCTTGTGGAGTGGAGTGGTGACCCTTGTCTACCAAATCCATATAACTGGGATTGGATACAATGCAACAGTGAAGTCAAGCCTAGAGTAATTGCATTGTAAGTTCATATCTCTTCTTTCAGACAATGTTTAGAATTTTTTTTTATCAGAACAATGTTTAGAAATTATACACAAAATAACTGCTAACTCTTTTTTTATTTATATGATGGTAAAACATAGGTATCTTAATGGTTATAATCTGCGAGGCACACTTCCGGATTTCAGTTCCATGAATGCACTTGAAATCATGTGAGAAACATAAAATCCACAATTTTTGTTGTTGCATCTTTTACAATCAAACCTTGGCTTTCTATTTATCAATTAAACTTCTCTGAATTGCAGTCATTTGCAAAACAATACCATAGAAGGCCCCATTCCTGATTTCCTTGGTCTTCTGCCTAATCTCAAAACATTGTAAGTTTCATTCTTATACATACACACCATGTTCCAACAAATGCATCAGGTGTTTTGAACTCTACATTGAAAACTAAATTTTTCCAATTCTTTGTGCAGGAATTTGTCTAACAACAGGTTCAATGGTTCCATACCCACATCTCTAAAGAATAAAAACATTGAACTTGTGTAAGTTAATTTTTTTATGCTTTTCTGATAGTGAGAAGCTACATTAGGATTTAACTTCTTCAGGGTTTTTCAAACCCATCTTTTCAAACAACTTTTTCTCCTTTTCATATATAGTAGTGTGCTTTTTCTGACTTCCATTTTCTAATTTCAGTACAACAAATAATTGCCTCTCGGGAATGAAGTGTCAACCTCTAAGTGATTCTCCAAAGAAGCTTCCAAAATCACCACTTCAGTTTGTTTCAGGCGATGAACCTTTGGGAGGTGGAAGTGAGAAGATTATTAACAATCTGAACATAGCATTCATAGTAGCTATGCAAACTCTGCTGTTACTAGTTTATAGTGCTGTGCACTTTTAGACCCATTCCCATCCATTGTTGGTATTAATATCTGTTTTAGACAAGTTCTAAATCAGTGTTTATTAGAAATTTGTTTGAGTGTACTTCATTTGTTATGAATATATTGTATCCTTTTGTCGTTATGAATGAAGAAACAGGATTGTTAATTTTACCTCTTTTAATTGCAGAATTAAGAGTAGTGTCAGAATAATTATCCTTCTCCTTTTCTATGGTGTTTTCATCAGTAAAAGAAATTCCTAAACTTATTTTTCATGTTACAAGTAGCACTGAAATGTTGCTTTAAAAAATGTTTCCTATTTTTAGTTTCTTTCAGACATCTCAATTTCGAGAACTGTGTTTACATGTTGAATGGATCCAAGTGTAATTTCAATTTCATCAGCCTTGCTTCTTGGTTTCTGCAACTGCTTCATTTGGTTAAAATTAAATCATGAGTGGGTCAATGAGTAGGATCCAGAGTTTAAAAATTAAAAGTCTTGACACAATATGCATCTATCATAAACTTCCGTAGTCATAGTTATCGTAATTTATAATTAGTTGATAGTATAATTTTTTTTTTACATTAGCAATACATTAAATAAACAATTAAATAATATAATACATTTTATGTTAGTCATATAATATAAATTTAATTTGAAATCGTTAAAAAATGTTTTTTCTTTTTTCATTCAACACCTTATTGCAATTACAAAAATAAATGATAGAGATAGAGGTCAAGAACTTCAATCTTGAACTGTTGAGTACAATCATTTATTAGAACTAGATGTGATGTTCATGAGAAATATTTTAAATACATTTCTATCCATTTTTAATAATTTACAAGTGTATTCAAAATATTATTGATAATTTTATTACGAGATTACTGATACACAAATTAGCAAAACTTCATACAGCAAAGTACATATTCTGTTTGTTTGTTTTATTTTTGCTACAAGATATACAGAAAAATCTTACCAAGGGAAGACTGTACTGATGTATGACTTTTAAGGTAAAACTATTCTTCATAGAACGAGGGTTAGAAGGTCCAGAACCACTTATAGGAACGCCATAGTTTGTGAAATTCATAATTCCATCTGCTTCATCCACAATGACCATTTAACTGCTTCTAAAAAATTATCATTTCGTCGCAGTGCAGTGATAAGATTAGTGTAGGTTGTCTTGTCGGGTTCTATTCCGTTTTTTCTCATTTCCTTGATCAAACCTACTGCCTCTTCAACCATTCCTGCAATCCCATATGCCTTGATCAATGTGTTATAGCTGCACAAATCAGGTCTGAGTCCACATTCTTTCAATTCTGTAAGCACGGTAGCAACTTCATTAATCCATCCTTGTTCTCCATAGATATTGATCATAGTGTTGTATGTGTAGTGGTCAGAGGCACAATTTGAGTCCTTCATCCTTTGCAGTACAGATCTAAATGTCTCCATTTGACCATTTTTCCCATAAGCATCAAGCATTGAATTGTATGCTTCAAGGGAAACTGAAAATCCATCAAATTCCATTTTCTGGACTGTCAATGACATGTTGTCGAAGTCTTTATTTTTGCCATATGCAGCTACGATTGTATTGTAAGTGATCACATCAACCAGGCCTTCTTTCTTAGCCATGTTGTACAGCCTCCGAACCTTCTTGAAAAGCTTGGCTTTCCCGAAGACATCAAGCATGACATTAAAGGTAATTGTGCTAGGCACAAATTCACGCTGTATCATCTCATCAAAAAGCCTAGAAAGCTCATCCACTGGGAGAGCCTGAGCACAGCAGTTTATGACACAATTATATAGTTCCTGGTCGAAATCCTCTCGATTTTTCGAGATTTTGTAGTATAAATCAGTCAATTTATCCACCATGTTACATCTTTGATAAATACGCAGCATGTCACACAACAAAAACTTGTCTGGAACAATATCTGATCGCTCGTGAAGAGCTTCCAACACCACGCAAGCATCTTTCAAAGATCCAGCTTTGACATACATCCTTACAACAATACTGAAAGCAATCATATCCAAGGCAACTCCCGAAGACTTCAACTTCAGATACAACTCTTCGGCATCCTTGAAGAGGCCCATGACACTGTAAATGTCAATCATGGTGCAGGCGATGTGCATGTTTGGGATGTCATCACATTTGGGCATTTGGGTGTATATCTTCACAGCATCCTCCAGAAAACCTGCCTCTTTGCCCGAGCAAATCAAAAGATGATAGAGGTTATCCTCATATCTAGAATCTCGCCACTCTTTGTCATTCAACACTTTCAAGGCATCATCCACCAGCCGATGCTTCACATAAGCCATGACCAGAGTGGAACAAGAACTCTGGTTGACCAGCACGTGCTGATAAAACACACCTTTGAGCAGATGTGGCACCTTATGAACCTTTCCAGCACTCTCGTACACCTGCAGCAGAGTACCAATTATAGAAGAACAGTGGCATCCACACTCCACCATATCATCAAGAATCTCAAAGACAGCTTCATCATCTCCATATTTAGCCTCCAGCTTAATCAATGTAAACAAGTTGGAGGAATTGGGCTTGAACCGCAACTGTTTGAGCTCCTTATAATATCTCGTGGCATACACATAGTTATCAGCTCTACCCCAACCCTCAATCATGGATCGGTAAGTAGTTTCATCCGGATCCAACTGTGAACTCTGTCGAATCCTCATAAACAATCTCTGTGCAGAATCCATTTTACCAGCCTTCCCATAACCAGTTATCATAGTGTTGTAAGCAATAATATTAGCACAAAACCCTGCTTCTTGCATTGCCTCCAACACTCTCTCAGCATCCTCCAATTTTCCTTGCTGGCTATAAGCATTCAACATCACCAACCAATTCTCCAAATTCGGCACCACCTCGTCCCTTCTCATAAACTCGATCACGCATAGGGCCTTCTCATACAACCTCAAACGCGTGTAAATTGTTATCATCGAAGAATACGCAGATTCACATACAATTCCAAACCCTCTCATTTGGGAAAACGCAAATTCCGCCTCCTCCAGGTTCCATCCCTTCCGATAAAGGCCCATGAGCATCCCAACGGTCGCCACATTGGGCGCCACGCCATAATCCAACATCATTCGGAACCACTTCGTCCCCAATTTCACCAGATTCCGTTTGCAGCAGGCGTATATAAGAGTGTTGAAGACGTTGAAGCTCAATTCGGAACCGAAACTCGCCTTCATTTCAGAAATCAGCTTCTCCGCGCCTTCCCAATCTCCTCTTCTGCTCACCACGCGGAGTATCACATTGTAAGCGCCGGCGTTGCGTTCCAGCTTCCCGCCTTCCCTCATCTTCTCGAAAAACGACAGCGTTTCGGCGTCGTCCTCCGCGCTCTCTTCCAGCCGCTTCAGAATCGCGTTGCACTGCGCCGTGCTCAGTTCGGAAGAGAATTCCACGTCAGCATCGGGTGAGAAGAGTTTCGGGTGGTCTCGACTTTGCTTCGGCGCTCGCTTCGAAACCCGAAGCTGAGGCTTGTAATTGAGCTTTGCCTCGGGGACCCAAACGCGCTTCTTGGCTTTGAAACAGGAGAAGCTAAGTTGGAACTGAAGGGTTCCAGAGAAAGCAAGAATCTGACATGAGGGTAGCGGTTGTAACCGCTGCTGCTGGAAGCACTTCTTCATTTTGCTTTCATCTCTTCATGCGTTCTGTTGTGTTGTGTGGTGCGTGTAACCGAAAAATATCATCCAAATCTACTCTTCCCAAAAGCACTTATTCAAAATCAATTTTAAGAACAAACACTTCTCTTATTTACTCTAATCCACAACAAATCTTGTTCTCTCTATACATATAAATTAAACTAATTATGTTCAATTAGAGTGTTTTTAAGCATCATTAGTCAACAAAAGTTTTCTATTTTTCTTTCAATAAACATTCATAGGAGTTTTTCTTGATGTGTTATCTTTTATAATATGTTTTTTCATCTTTACTTATAACTTGATTTTTTAATATTTAAAAACATCAATAATTAAAAATAGCACTGTATTCCAAATAAGTTATTTATCACAAGTTCAAAATATAAATTATATGTTTAAAACTAACTATTTGTTATAAATTATTTTTAAACAAGTATTTTAGAAATTAAAAAATAAATTATATTATATATATATATATATATTTTTGATACTATATGTTCAACCTGATCTAGAGCCTCCACCTTATTTTGTTATTGGAGGTGTTAATAAAATGAACTAACAAAATAGTTAATTTAAATAAATCAAACTAAACCTTTGGACTAAATATATATCTTTCACATTGAGATAATATTTTAAGATATAGTTTGTTTTAGAGTTAAAAACTTCGTTATGATTTTGTTTATAAAATCATTTTACGGATTAATGAAAAAAGATGTATATAAACTCATCTTGATCTTGATTCCTAAATGATGTAAGACTATATTAAACGTAAAAAAAAAAGGATTTGTCAGACCTTAAGTCTATTGAAATAACACTACTAGAACATTTGAGGTATTATTCATTTTGAAATTCAGGAATTTCGTCACAGTTTTTATCCCACTTCAATGAATTAAAAGGGAAAGTATATAAACTTACATTAACGTTCACCTCTACTAATAAAACTATGTAAGATTATATTATATATTATTTTTTATGTTTCAATTTTAAAAATCTGAATCATTAAAAGAATAGGAACTATACTTCTTAAAATATTATAAGAGTCTTATTAAAATAAATCTAACTTGTAAAATTTGTTTATTGATTTTTTAAATAATAAAATTTTGTTCTCTGAGTATTTATAATTCACTACTAGAAAATAGTTAAATAGAAACCAATTTTAAAAATTAAAAATAATTAGTTTTTATATTAACTAAATTAGATACTAAAATAATTATTAGTTTCTAAATTAGTTTCTATTATTGATAAATAGTTTCTAAATTGATATCTAATTAGCTACCAAAGTTTTAACAACCAATTATTTTTTTTAAAAGCTTTCATGTTAGACATAATTATGCAACTTGACATCTCAACTAGGTTCACATCTCCATCAATAACAATCATCTGCCATCACATAGAAAAAGATTATTAAAAAGTAACTAATTAATTAAATACCAATTTAGAAACTATTTATGAAACTAATTTTAAAACTAATAATTTTTTTAATCTGTAAAATAATATCTAATTTAATCAATATAATAACTAATTATTTTTTATCTCTAAAATTAATTTTTATTTAATAATTTTCTTGTAGTGATTATATTACACTATTAGATAAACTGATCTACTCTCCGACTAATGTTTTTTTTCTTTTTTTCGTTTCATATTATCACTTAAATATTCATTCTAGTTTAGTTTATTAGATATGGTTTTTTATAAAAAGATTGGTTATATATTATTAATGAATAAATTTATGTATAATCTTGAGTGAAAGTAAATGAAGTAATTAAATGTTGTTGTGTCTTGTTTCAATATGTACTAAAACTCAGATAATTAAATTAAGGTTTGAATATCTTAGTCGTGCTTCTAACATATCCAATTTATCGTTTTAACTCCTACTTTTTTGTAATTTAAAATTTTCCTGTTGGACTTGATTAAGAAGCGAAAATAATAAAATTTTATATTATAGGATAAAACCATCGATCTTTTTTGTAAAAATAAAAATTATAAAATAGATACATTATAGGAACATTTATTATTTTATGTTATTTTTGAAATTTTATGTCATTAATACACAACGTATTTTTTTAAAAGTAATTTATAACTTTGTTAATTCAAATCTAATTTCACACTAATTAAAAATACTAATGTTAATTAAATTTCTTTATTCTTCTTCATTTCATAAAATAAAAAAATTGTATTTTCGAAATTATCATGAATCATAATTATAGGAATAATATACACATTTAAACATAAAGAAACAATATACATATCTGATTAGTTGTTGGGCATATCCAATTAAAAAATAATTATTTTAGAGTTACCGAAGATTACAATAACTTGTACAGCAACGTTTTGTGAAAGAATAATGTTGGTGAAAAGTTGAAGCATCATTATTAATCATCACACAGATCCTAAAGTAAATTGATTGGCAACATTGATGAATCCATGCCATGAGTTGCATACCTAAATTGGTAGAGACATGGAAATTATTACACATGATTTGATTTCAAGGGTCTCCATCCCAAAGCTCTTCCAAGGTTTTGTAGGGTCCATTTTCTGATACAAAGTTTATTCCAGAAAACATCCTAAGCTGTGGAATGTCCCTGAATTTCTGTGATTCCTCCTGCTTCAGTTCCCACTCAAATATCTCAAGGTTCTCTTTCATTCTCTCCTTGTTGAAGCTTCTCACAATAGCAATTCCCCCTTCCTCGTATATCCATCTCAGTGCAACCTGCATTGCCATTCATCCATTTTTAACCATCATAGATATATATATCATAGATAATAGATGATAAGATGTTCACAACCATGTAACAAACAGATTATAACTGGAAAGACAAATAAATTTTAGTTGAAATTGATTAATTCTAAAATTGTACTGAATCAAATCATAGTTGCAAACCAGCATCTTTTAATGTATCATTGTAATGTGGGTGGTGAGAGTTGAAGTCTGAGATAGTAAGAGAACCTGAGCAATGGTCTTCTGTCTTGCACAAGCGATTTCCTTAAGGATTGGGCTGTCCATAACTGCATTTGTACCAAAAGAACTTCTGTAAGATCCCAGTGGTGACCATGCACTCACATGAATTCCTTTCTGTTTGCAAAATTCTCTGAGTTTACCCTGCTGCCATGAGGGACTCATTTCCACCTAAAACCAATGGAAGGAATCACCAAAATCAACAACTTTTTCATCACTGTTTGAACATTAATCCACATGTAGTTGCTAAACCTTCATACCTGATTCACAGCAGGAGGGATGGTTGCATTTTCCAAGAGCTGGTTGAGCTTTTTGATGCCGAAGTTGCTCACACCGACAGACTTTGCCAAGCCTAATCTGCAACACTCTTCCATAGCTTCCCATATTCCTTTCATGTCAAAGGAGGGCATCACATTTTCCTTCAATATATCAGATGTCCCTTTGGCTTCATATTTCAGCCTCACTGGCCAATGAACCAAATAGAGATCTACATACTCCAACCCCAACTTCCTAAGCAGATTCATGGAAATTTACACAACATGCAACAATAGAAACAAACTGTATAAGAGGATGATCATATAAGCTTTCAAAAGGTATATTTGTAACAATTGAAACAATAGTTTTCAGATATAGAAGCTAAAAAGTGAAGTTTTTAAAATATTGGAACCAAATGAGTGGTTAAAGCTCCTTGTACTTACTGCAGTGAGGTCTTGAGAGCTGGAAGAACAAGGTCAGGGTGAGCATCAGATGACCATAGTTTTGAAGTGATGAATACTTCATCTCTGCTCTTCACAAGGCCTAGTTCCAAAGCCTTTTCCACAGCTTTGCCTAGAGGCTCCTCACTTCCATAAAGAGAAGCAGTATCAAAGTGTCTGTATCCAATCTCAAAGGCATCAATAAGTATGGAGGTGAGAGTTTCATGTGGTGGAGGAGGAACTGATGCAGTTCCAAGGCCTATCACTGGCATCTTTTTCCCTGAGTTTAGTATCACTTCTGGGATTCTTTTTGCTTCCATATTTTCTGTTGGGTTTGATGTGTGTTGAAATGTTGTTATAGAACATAAGAAAGTGTTAATTCTAAGTCCATTGAAGAAAACTAGAAATAATCTCTTTGGATGAACCGGTCCACATATATACAAACACATGAAAACATCACTGCTTTTTTTTATAGAAAGCATGATCTGGTCCTCATAAATTAACTGGTTTTTTCCCTAGCATTTATTGCTTGTACGCAACCTCATTTATTGTTTTTGTTGTTTCTTGATAGTCTGAATCCAAACCTTTAATTCACTAAATAACACACGCACTATGATAAATTACCTTAAGTGATATGAAGTGAATTGGGTTAATTATGTACTTGTTTGCATGCATTTGCTTATCCTGCTATTCTTTTCCACAGCTGTCACGCATGAATTGTAATAAGTGCAAGTATGTTGGAGACAGAGGAAATAACTAGTTCACTAGTTGAATTGTAATTAAATTAAAGCAGTAGTCTTTAAGAACTAAAATGTGATCAAGCAAAAAAAGAGTTAACTTGCTAGCGTTTTTATAAGTTCAAAACTTAACTATATTGAAACAATTGACTCTAGAAAGGAGATTTAATAGGATTTATTGACTTTTTTTTAGCAAGGTTAAAGATCGTTGTCGACTAGATATAAGAAGATTTTATAATATATAAGTGAGTGTAAATCTCTGAGTCATACTTCTTAATATGGTATCAGAGTCGTATAGAGCTTATCCTAATGAGATTTTGAGATCCCACATTAGATAAGAACATGCTCATAAATCAAAATACTAAACACTCTACTTTTGCATCATCAACCTCTGATTTTAGAAACATATAAATATTATAATGTTTGTTATTGTCAAAATCTCTTAGATTACTCATATTCATAAGATTGTCTAATGAGAGTTTTAGACTGTTTAGAGATTACTACGTATAGTGTCTCAACAAAGTATACACAATTAAGTTTAGGGAAAGAAATTAATTTTTTGCTACTAAACTGCAAGTTAATCTTGTGGACACTTACTAATTTACATTTGATTGACCAATTTAAGCATGCAATCTTGCTAATTATTGCCATCCTCTCTTGAAGCTTCTCACCGTAACAACTTGTCTTTCGTGCATGTATAGCCATCGTTTTGGTATCTGCATAGTCCCCAAGCAGACTGACTTAGACTCTTAAGACAACAGCGTCATCTTGATATAGTACACTAAAACATGCTTGAATCACTAAGGACAAATACATGGATAAAGTCTTTTTTTTTATCTTTGTTCTCCAATCAAATCAAGTTACGAGGATTTTCTTGTAACAATTGATAATAACCTTTACTAAATTTTAAATAAACCTCAACATCTAACCAACTGGATGAAGAAATTGATGATAAGGTTATGTTGAAGATTGCAGGCCTACCAAGAGCATCTTTTCCCTCTCAAGTTTGTATTAACTATTGGACTTTGCTTCCATGTTCTTTTGTTGGGTCAAGTTTCGAACAATTCACAATTATAACGTCTTCAATCTTATAAAGTTAGCTTATAAGGTTTGTATCTCCTTATATAAATACTCTAATTTTTAGTCAATTTATAATCTCTAACATTGTATCATTCACAGTTTCATTTGTCCTCTAATGCCCAAAGCATGATTGAGAATACATGTTGATTTATAAAATATATTTATGGGGATATTCTTTGCTTTCTGCAATGCATATATGTATTTAGTAGCAGAAGGACAATGTTTGTAGAAATATTGTGAAAGAATAATGTTGGTCAAAAGTTCAAGCATCATTATTATTAAGCAACTTGTTTAGTTGAATGATTGAATAAAGAACACTGTGACGATGAATACATATTTCATTAATGTGAGGTGTCAAAATGAATTTAAATGGGTGAGTTAAAAAGATTTGAGTTGGTTGAAGATGATATACATTTATAATTTATTAATAACAATTTATTTTAAGAAAATTATTAAATAAAAATAATAATTATTAGATATCAATTTAAAAATTAATTTAAAAGTTGTATTAATAATATAAATTATTGGTTTAATTATCTTTTTGGTCCCTATATTTATAGTCAATAGTCAATTTGGTACAGTGGTTTTTAAAAAATTCAATTTGGTCCCTAAGTTTTTTAAAATGTATTCAAAATGGTCATTTCTGTTAAATATCACCAAACGACGTTAAGTGGTGCTTATGTGGCAGACACGTGTAAGTTACGTGGATTGTGCTTACATTACTTTGGTGAATTCTGAATTAGGGTTTAGGTTATTCAAATTGGGGATTTCGAAATTCTGATTTAGGGTTTCTAATACGAGAATTGCTCCCCTGGTTGGATTTTGTGGTACGCTTCCCTGCTTCGATTCCATTCGGAGGTGTGCTCCCCTCATTCGATTCTGTGGTGCGATCGTGAGTTACGATGATGAGCTGTGTTCCCATGGTCGATTTGGAGCGGTCCATAGGTGGTGAAGGGGCAACGACTGCGAATGAGGGGAGCACACCTCCGAATGGAATCGAAACATGAAGCGCACCATAGAATCCAACCAGGGGAGCAATCATCGTATTACAAACCCTAAATTAGAAATTCAAAATCCCCAATTTGAATAACCTAAATCCTAATTCAGTATTCACTAAAGTAATGTAAGCACCATCCACGTAACTTACACGTGTCTGCCACATAAGCACCACTTAACGTCGTTTGGTGATATTTAACAGAAATGACCATTTTGAATACATTTTAAAAAACTTAGGGACCAAATTGAATTTTTTAAAAACCACTGTACCAAATTGACTATTGACTATAAATATAGGGACGGAAAAGGTAATTAAACCTAAATTATTTTATATATCATATCTAATTTAATTAATATAGTAATTTTTTTTAAAATTAATTTTTATTTAATAATTTTTTTAATGATATTTTATTGATGAATCCATGCCATGAATTGCATACCTAAATTGGTAGAGACATGGAAATTATTACACATGATTTGATTTCAAGGGTCTCCATCCCAAAGCTCTTCCAAGGTCTTGTAAGGTCCATTTTCTGATACAAAGTTTATTCCAGAAAACATCCTAAGCTGTGGAATGTTCCTGAATTTCTGTGATTCCTCCTGCTTCAGTTCCCACTCAAATATCTCAAGGTTCTCTTTCATTCTCTCCTTGTTGAAGCTTCTCACAACAGCAATTCCCCCTTCCTCGTATATCCATCTCAGTGCAACCTGCATTGCACCTTCTCAATACACTTTTTATTTCCCATTTTCAACCATCATAGATATATATATCTTATGACTGGAGAATTCATACTACACCATAAACATACACTCACACATACTTATTCTAGTACTATGAAAACTCAAAATGTTAAATGATATTTAATCAGAAAAAACAATAAGATATCATAGATAATAAGATGTTGACAACATATTATAACTGGAAAGTTCAAGTCTGAGATAGTAAGAGAACCTGAGCAATGGTCTTCTGTCTTGCACAAGCGATTTCCTTAAGGATTGGGCTGTCCATAACTGCATTTGTACCAAAAAAACTTCTGTAAGATTCAAGTGGTGACCATGCACTCACATGAATTCCTTTCTGTTTGCAAAATTCTCTGAGTTTGCCCTGCTGCCATGAGGGACTCATTTCCACCTAAAACCAATGGAAGGAATCACCAATATCAACAAGTTTTGAATATCAACAATCCACATGTAGTTGCTAAACCTTCATACCTGATTCACAGCAGGAGGGATGGTTGCATTTTCCAAGAGCTGGTTGAGCTTTTTGATGCCGAAGTTGCTCACACCGACAGACTTTGCCAAGCCTAATCTGCAACACTCTTCCATAGCTTCCCATATTCCTTTCATGTCAAAGGAGGGCATCACATTTTCCTTCAATATATCAGCTGGCCCTTTGGCTTCAAATTTAAGCCTCACTGGCCAATGAACCAAATAGAGATCTACATACTCCAATCCCAACTTCCTAAGCAGATTCATGGAAATTTACATAACATGCAACAAAAGAAACAAACTGTATAAGAGGATGATCATATAAACTTTCCAAAGGTATATTTGTAACAATTGAAACAATAGTTTTCAGATATAGAAGCTAAAAAGTGAAGTTTTTAAAATATTGGAACCAAATGAGTGGTTAAAGCTCCTTGTACTTACTGCAGTGAGGTCTTGAGAGCTGGAAGAACAAGATCAGGGTGAGCATCAGATGACCATAGTTTTGAAGTGATGAATACTTCATCTCTGCTCTTCACAAGGCCTAGCTCCAAAGCCTTTTCCACAGCTTTGCCTAGAGGCTCTTCACTTCCATAAAGAGCAGCAGTATCAAAGTGTCTGTATCCAATCTCAAAGGCATCAATAAGTATGGAGGTGAGAGTTTCATCTGGTGGAGGAGGAATTGATGCAGTTCCAAGGCCTATCACTGGCATCTTTTTCCCTGAGTTTAGTATCACTTCTGGGATTCTTTTTGCTTCCATATTTTCTGTTGGGTTTGATGTGTGTAGAAATGTTGTTATACAACATAAGAAAGTGTTAATTCTAAGTCCATTGAAGAAAACTAGAAATATCCTCTTTGGATGAATCGGTCCACATATATACAAACACATGAAAACATCACTGCTTTTTTTTATAGAAAGCATGAACCGGTCCACATAAATTAACTGATTTTTTCCCTAGCATCTTTGGTTTATTGCTTGTACGCAACCTCATTTATTGTTTTTGTTGTTTCTTGATAGTCTGAATTCAAACCTTTAATTTCACTAAGTAACTCAGGCACTATGATAAATACCTTAAGTAATATGAAGTGAAATGGGTTAATTATCATGAACTGTAATAAGTGGAAGTATGTTGGAGACAGAGGAAATAACTAGTTCACTAGTTGAAGTTATTAGTCCCTGAATTTAATGTCGCGTATTAGTTTTTAATTGTAATTAAATTAAAGCAGTAGTCTTTAGGAACTAAAATGTGATGAACAAAAAAAAATTAACTTGCTAGCTTTTTTATAAGTTAAAAAATTAACTATATTGGAACAATTGACTCTAGAAAGGAGATTTAATAGAGTTTATAGACTTTTGTTTAGCATGGGTAAAGATCCGTGTCGATTAGATATAAAATTATTTTATAATATATAAGTGAGTGTAAATCTCTATAAGTCAATTTTTTAAAGGTGAGTTAAACTTAAAGTCTAATTTTTAATATGATATCAGAGCCGTTTAAAGTTTATCCTAATGAAACTTTGAGATCTCACATTAGATAATAACATGCTCATAACTCAAAATACTAAATACTCTACTTTTCATCAACATTTGATTTTAGAAACATATATATACTATAATGTTTGTTATTGTCAAAATCTTAGATTACTCATATTCATAAGATTGTCTAGTGAGAGTTTTAGTCTGTTTAGAGTTTTTTTTTTATCAGCAATAAGATGACACTGTTTAGAGGTGACTAGAGAGTCTAGTGTCTCAACAAAGTATACACAATTAAGTTTAGGAAAAGAAATTAATTTTTTGCTACTAAAGTGCAAGCTAATCTTGTGGACACTTACTAATTTACATTTGATTGGCCAATTTAAGCATGCAATCTTGCTAATTATTGCTTTTGGCATAAGAGATATATTAAAAAGTGGATTTTAATTCTTACTTAACCTCATAAAACTGGTTTATAAGGTTAAGTTTACACCCAGTTATATACTATGAAAATGTTGTAATTTTTAGTTAATTTGGGATCTTTAATATGGTTTCATTCACAGTTTCATTTGTCCTCTAATGACTAAAGCATGATTGAGAATACATGTTTCTTCAGAAGGGGATTGGTTGGTTAATTACTGAATAAAGTCTGCTGATTTATCAAATATACTTATGGGGATATACTTTGCTTTCCGCAATGCATATATGTATTTAGCAGAAGGACAATGTTTGTAGAAATATTGTGCGTTAATTTTCTTTTCCAAAAGGCCAAGTAACTAAGAAAAATCCATGAACATGAAATAAACACTGAGCAAAATGCATAAACACTTGCAGAGAATGCTAGTGCAGTATAGTGGTAGTGAGTGGTGGTGATAACAACATTGCTTGTTACTTTTTGGTGGAAAGGATGGAAAGGCAAGTGATAAGAGGAAATCATCGAGACTTGCATTTCCTTTGAGTTGAAGAGGCATTACAACCTCACCCTTCTGATAAAATTGTCACTTTTGTTCAACTCAAGAGCCCCTGTGAAATAATTACTAAGGGCAACTAGGTTCTTATTTGGAGATAGATCAAACCATAATGATAATGATAGTACAAGACATGTTCATAATAGCGAACTCACATCTGATTTATTCTCATTATTTATATCTTAAAACCCAGTTTGAGTCTTGGAGAAATATTCTAATGTCTCCATCCCAAAGTTCTTCCAAGGTCTTGTAAGGCCCATCTTCAGATAGCCACATGTTCCCTATGTATTGCCTGCACTGTGGAACTTGACTAATTGATGAAGACCTGAAAGATAGAGCATCCCTTGACCAAGCCCAACCTTCCAGGGTTAGGTCAGGACCAACCACTAGCCAGTGTCTCAGAGTCCATCATTCCTCAGAGATCACCAGGAGCAGAGTCCAAGTCATGGAAGTTGAGCACCAGCTAATTTATTTGTTTTTAATTTCAATAGAGTAGAGTTCATATAGCATAACAGGGGTGTATTTATCAAATTGAGTTTGTGTCAAGTCCATTAGGGTTAAGAGGTAGCCCTAGCTTCTAGAAGCTAGAACTAAGGGGCGGCTTTGACTTAGGTCAACCCTTAGGTCGTCCCTCTCTTAATCAATTTCTACCTTCCCCAATCTTGCCCACCAAGGCACCAATTCCTATAAATAGGATGTTTTGCCTCATGTATTTTCACTTGATTTTGAAGATAGTAAAGAAACTCTGCTTGAGTGATTAATGAGTTTTGTCTCCTAAATTGTTTTGGGTTTTATCTTGAGTGTGTAAGCACCTCAAGTGGCAACTCTTCCTTCACTTATCTTGGGGATTCCCACCCTCCAAGTGGAATGATCATCCTCTCCATTTCTCCGTAAGCTTCCTTCACCTTATCACTTTTCCATCCTTTCATTACGGCATTTACCTTTCCTTCTTATGTTCTTAATTATGTCTTTACCATTTGGTCATTTTCATTCATTCTTTAATTTTCGCCTCATTCATTATAATCATCATATACTTGTGTTTTTTCCTTTTGTCATCTAGAAGTGAACATTCACACTTACTTAACCACTTGTTAAGTTCGTGTTCAATGAGGATCTTCTTTGAATCTCACCTTGCATTGCTAAAAATAAAAAACAAAAAACAAGAGCAACCGTGCAATTCTAAAATCAATAATTATTATTTTTATTTAATTTTAAATTAATAATTGAGATTAATTATAATTAATTAATTGTATTTGTATTTTCTCTTTTACAATATATTATGTCCTTAATGAAAGAAGTACACATTCATACAAAATATTATTTTTATTAAATAAAATATTCAAACTAAAAATTAATTATTTCTACTTATTCTTGTATTAAATAAATCCATTTATCAAAGATTAAGTAAAAAGACTTTTTTTAATTTATTTATTTATTTAATTTTAAATTAAAAATTGATATTAGTTATAATTAATTAAGTGTATTTGGTTTTTCTCTTTGCAATATATTATGTCCTTCATGAAAGAAGTACACATCCACACAAAATATTGTTTTTAGGTTAAGATAATTGAATTCTTTTTAGGTATGTAATAAAATTCAGGTGTTCTGTCCAATTTCAACAGACAAAAAATAAAATATTAATTTAATTTTTTTAGAAAATAAAATTTAAAATGTTAAAGTGTAATACTCAAAATTGAAGTTTGTTGATGCTTGTAATGATTTTTGTTAGTATTTTTTTTTAAATTATGACTTTCTAACTTGATACTACTGAAAAAATAATTATCCACAGATTTAAATTTATGGATAAATTTTTATTATTTTATTATTATTTATTAATCTGAATTTGGTAGGTAAATTTAGCATTACATAAATTTATTATTATTTATAAATTTTATTTACGGATTTAAATTAAATTCATAAATAAATTTAATATTATTATTAATTATAATATTCTTTTATATTATTTTAATAATTAATAATATTAATATATTAAAGATATTAATAATATTAATAATATTAATAATGATAATAATATTAATAATATTATTAATAATAATTATATGAATAATATAAATAATTTATCAATAATATTAATAATATTAATAAGTATAATCATAATAAAAATAATAATAATCATAATATAATAATAAAAATTGTTTATTATAATGGTTAATGGTCTTTTGTTTATTCTAATTTATATTTGAGTCCCTCTAACAATAGTTTATTTCAAATATTTATAATAATTTTGATAATACAAATACTAATACTAATAAATAATTAATAACTTTCGTTGGCTCTTTTTGGAAAAAATTTCATCATAAATAATCATATTCAGTCTTGTCTGAGTTCACGGTTCTATGTGGGACCTTTGTAGAGCTTCTCAAGAAAGTGAGTATCATTTGTTTTTTATTTTGCTTATGCTAATAAATTTTAGACTTAGGCTCCTCAAGTAATTACCACCCTAACATTCAGATACCATTTTATAATAACTATATTAAAAATTATATCTATCAAATTTTCATTGCTTCATAGTATAAAAATATTGCCTTGAAAATGTATAAGAATGAAACTTTATTTAAAACCTTCTTTATTTGAAAGGAAAATTCTTAGAAGAAGTGAAACAGTGTTTTCCACTTGAAAGCAGAAACAGCATTGATGAGATTGAAGTGAAGTCATTCCCAAAGATCTTCGAGAGTTTTGAAAGGGCCAAATTCAGAGACAAAACGTTCACCTTTGAAACCCCTGTGCTGTGCTATTTCTTTGATCTTCTCTGAATCACTCTCACTCAGCTCCCAATCAAAAATCTGAAGATTTTGCTTCATTCTCTCACTGTTGAAGCTCTTCACTATTGGAGTTGCACCTTCCTCTATTATCCACCTCAGTGCAACCTGCAATTGCACACTAACCACTAAGTTTCACATCACATCATTACTTTAGAATCCTAAGTTCAATGTTTTCTGTCAAACTATTTGAAAATAAAATGAGGCTATGATACCAATTTCTTCCATAGTAGATTACACATGTGTTTTCAAATAATCAAGTGTAAAGATTGAATGTGACATAAAAAAGGTGTTGGTTTTATGTTGCCCTAAACTTCCTTTTAGTTCTTTGTAAACATATTTGTTTTAGCTTCTAGTTTTTGTTGTGATTCTTTTATAATTCATGTATTTTTTTTCATTTTCTTTTGTTTTTATAAAAAATATTGTTAGAGATCCTATGTTGATCGAGTATAAATCTCACTTTAGAAATCAGTTTTGTAAAGTTGAATTAAGTTTTATCTACTTCTTAATATTATCAAAATCGTTTAGATTTTATTATAACAAGATTTGTTGGTCTATCGTGTCATCCACTATTGTATTGTTATCGGATCATTCGTAAATATATAATCACATGTACAATAGTTTCAAAGTAAGAAATGTTGGAGATTTTCGAGGTAAGAAATGTTATCAACTAAAGATAAAAAATAATTCATAGTGAGTGTAAATCTCATCTTACAAAGTCCACTTTTTAAGAAATATAATTACTAAGTGTATTAATCTTTTGATATGACATAATCTTAAAAAAAAAAATCTCACATGCCCAAGAGGATAAAACCAATTAAGCATTTTTTTTAACAAAAACGGCTATTAAATGTCAAAATTAAAAGATTTGGACATTGCAAGATCATAAAAATGAACTAAAAAGTGAAAATAGTATATATATATATATATATATATATATATATATATATATATATACATGAGGAAAACAATGCATTTAAGTTGTTTTATGTTTATTTAAAAGAATAAAATGAAACATGGTTGATGGTGTATGTTTAATTCACCTGTGCCACACTCTTGCCTAATGTGGATGCAATATCCTTAAGAATAGGACTGTCCATAACAGCAAGGGAACCCCACACAGCTCCATTGGCTCCCAGAGGGGACCATGCACTCACATGAATTCCTCTCTCTTTGCAGAATTTTCTCAGATTTTCCTGTTTCCATGCTGCGTTCATCTCCACCTGCACACCCATTTTACAAACAACCCAAAAAATCTCAATTTCATACACAAACTTTGATGATATTTCCCCCTAAATACAACAGAGTTAAATAAAATAGTATTTTGTTGTATCTGTAAGACTTGGGAAACATCAGTTGCATTGCTTGTAATATAATTTTACTGCTCAAAACATAATCATGGCAACAATTCGAAACATTGTACACTGTTTATGAAGAAGGATGCGATTTCAAATGAAAGGACCAAGATCAATATTTTGGCCTAAAAGTTGAGAAACTTAATTAAATCAGATTTCACCCTTAATTATGTGAATTGTGAAGGTTTTATTTATGCAATTGATTGATGTGGTAGTAACATAAGAGTACCTGGATAACAGCAGGAGTAATAGTAGCATTTTGAACAATCTGTGCAAGCTTTTTCACCCCAAAATTGCTTACACCAATGGATTTGGCCAAACCCAATTTAGAGCATTGTTCCATGTCTTCCCATGTCCCTTTCATGTCCAAAGGAAGAATGTCTTCTTTGCCATACTTGATTCCTTTAGCTCCTTGTCTCAGCCTCACTGGAAAATGGATTAGGTAAAGATCCACATACTCTAGCCCCAACCTCCTATCAAAATGTAACATTCAAACAATTAACTTCTATAATTTGAGGATGAATGTTGCATAAATCACATGAATTACTGCAGATTACAACTGTTAAAAGTAAATGAAAAAATAATCTTTTACTGAAATATAAATCATGTAAGAAAATGAAAAAATGTTGTAAACTGATATTTTTGACTATGGAGTTATCAAAATAACATTCTTTTAACATTTTGTTATGATTTTCGAATCCAAATTGAAAATGTAAATTTTTAGAATATGTTAGGCTTGTGAATCTCAAACATGAAATATATACAAATCAAGCATATGAACAAATTTGATTCAAGTTTAATATCCATCTAAAAAGTTGGCTCATTCAGTGAAAATTGTCCCCTCTCTACTTATCTACATTTTAGTTATATATCATTAATCGATGTTTGATCACTAATTAACCATATATTCTCTCATGAATTAAAATTGACAATGATGATCAAACTAAAATGTTAATTTGGACTGAGAAATAGTAAAAATTGTGCAATCAACCAACCAACACAAACAATGAATCAAATGAACAGATCAACTTCAAAAGGCAAAACTTAATAAGAATCAAATAAAAGGGTAACAAAATTATACTGCAATGAACTCTTGAGTGCTGGAAGAACAAGCCCAGGATGAGCTTCAGTGCACCAGAGTTTGGAGGTGACAAAGATCTCACTGCGGCTTTTAATGAGACCTTGATCTAGGGCTTGTGCTATTGCTTGGCCAAGAGGCTCCTCAGAACCATAATAAGCTGCAGTGTCAAAATGCCTGTAGCCAACTTTTATGGCTTCAATGAATGCAGGAATGAGCACATGGGGTGGTGGCAAGGGCACTGTTCCTGTGCCAAAACCTAAAATGGGCATCTTCTGCCCTGAGTTTAGCACCACTTCTGGCATTGCCTTTGCCTCCATTGCTCCTGTCAAATGGAATCAACCAAAACACTTTCAGAAGTTTAAAACAGTTTTCAATTGCTCAAATCATATGAAAAACATGTTTGTATCATTCTTGGCTAATACAAAACCTTATTATAACTCAGTCTCTAAAACTGTAAAACAATGTTACCTTATTAGAACTGAATTAAACCTAATCTGCTCTAAGAAAACAACTTAAAGAGAAAAGGGTGACTGAACTGATATATCTCAGCACTGATTCATCCAACACTAACTGATAAGATCAGAGAACAATGCTTCAGAAATATTAAGTTAAACTAATATTGTTAATTAATTAAACACACATTTTTAAACATTTAAACTAAAAGTTTTAAATGATGATTTAATATAAATGGGTAGCATTGAATATAAGGGGTATTGCATTTAAAGATATACTAATATAAAATCAATGAAACGATTACTTTCCATTGTGTATAAAAATGTTACAATTTATATTTATTAATGCTTTGATTAATTTTTATTAACACTAAAAATATCTTTAAAAAGAAATCAATTTGATAGAGAACAAATAATTAATGATTATATTAATTAAATTATATATTATGTTAGAGAATAAAAAAGATATTGATATTTAAAATAGTTTATTAATAAAATTTATAAATTAATTTTTAACTTAGTTTTTAATTAGTTACTAAACTTTTTTTTTAGTTAATCAAATATCAATTTAAAAACTAGTTTATACATTTTATTGATAGTAGAAACTATTTTAGATATAAATAATTTTTTAGTCACAAAAATATTATCTAATTTAGTCAATATAATGACTAATTATTTTTTGTTTTTAAAATTGATTTGTATTTAAGAGTTTTCTTCTAGTGCTAGCCCAATGAAAAATATTTTTTTTCCTCTATTATACCATTGGTCTTTATAACATTTTCAAAATAATTTATGCATGTATTTATTATATCAAATAAAAAGAAAATTAAGTAAAATAAGAAATTACATAACTATTTTTTTAAAATAAATAAATAAATAAAATGTATTATATTACTGAATTTCTTTAAAATAACTTTGAAATGCATGTAAAAGGAAAATGTAGTAAATAACATTTATTTTTATTTTTTTTTATAAAAAAATTTCATGTTAGATATCACTATGTTACTTGACATCTCAGCTAGGCTAACACCTTAAGTAACAACAATCATTTGTCATTACATGAAAAAACTATTATTAAAAAAAATAAAAAATACAAAAATATGGGAGAACTAAACCAAAACTCATATGTTAACAAAAACGATACATAGGTAGACTATACCTATTAATAAAAAATTCTAATAACAGACTAGATGAAAGTTTATTATACCAATGAAAATATTCTCTATGAATAAATCATAAATTAGTCAACTTATCAGCACACGCATTTCTTTCACAAAAAGTATGAGTAATCTTAAATCTGATTTGTCCACAGTAATTAAGACAAATATTCTATCGATTACGAAGCATCCAAATAACATTTGTCCTAACAGAAAACGCAACACAAACCAAGGCAGAGTCACATTCCAGTCCCACATTAGTAAATAACATTTATTTCAATACTATTAGTAAATAACATTTATTTCAATACTATATATAATGAGTTAAATTAGAAGAAATGATCATTTATAAATTAATGTTTTTTTGTTGGTAATACATACATTAATGTTTATATTAATGTTACATTTTTTTTACGGAAACAAATATTAATTATTCATTAATACTATTTATAGATGAATAAATATTTTTTTTTTCAAAATAAATGTATCAACATTTATGAATGTCATTCCTTAGAATATCTTCATGAGTCATTTTCATTTCATAAGTCATTATATAAAATTTTAATTTTTGTTTTGTGAGTAATACCGTGCTACATCATTTTTTAAACATTTATTTTTGTATTTTTTACTTTAATGTAAGGGTCTTATAAGACTCACACTCTTAATTGATAGTTTGTAAAAATATATATTTTTAAAATAAAACAAATAATCTTTTATTAGTTGACTTAAGGTCTTATTTTGATCCTTGATCTTATTTTTTGTATATATGTTTTATAAAATTCAGATTTTAATCTTCTGACTTATTGCATGACCTCTCATTAATATTTTAATTGGTAGCAAAAATACATTTTTCTAAGATAGAAAAATATTTTTTTATTAATATGATTTAAGGTCTCATTTAAAATTATGAAACAGGGTTTAATTTTAAGCAGGAACATAGTGCATATGGTACAAGAAATAATTATTCAAGCTAGTGCCTACAAGCATAGATAAATTTATAAAAATTATTAATTTTCATTCATTTTTACCGAATTGTGTAATATTTCATAAAAATTACATAATTGAACAACTCATGTTTGTAAAAATGATTTTCAAATAAAAAGTTTTGCTTTTAAGCACAATTTTTACTCTGATATTTTTTAAAATTAGAAATCGTGCTTTCATGAACAACTTCTATTTTTTTTTCAGTCGTGATTTGAATTTTCATTTTCACTCGTGCTTTGAAACATGTTTTCTGAAGTTTTTTTTTTCTATTATCTTAACTTTTTTTTCTTCAGTCATGCATTGAATTCGTATTTTGTAATTGAATGTAATTTGAATAATTTATCATTGTAATATAAACAAATATTTAGTTAGTTTAGTTATTTAATTATTATGTTGGATAATTTATAATTGTAATGAAATTAGACAATGATAAATAATTTGTTTTATGAAACAAAAATAAAATTATTAAATAAAAATAAATTTGTGAAGAAAAAAAATAATTTAAATTATTTTGACTACATTATATATTATTTTAAAATTAAAATAATTATTGATATTTAAATTAACTTATATTATTAATAAATAGTTTTTAAATTAATATTTAATTATCTTTCGAGATTTTAACTACTAACTTTAGAATTTAAATAATTAGTAGTTAAAATATTAAAATATATTTTAATTAATATAGCAACTAATTATTTTTTATTTTTAAATTTAATTTTTTTAATGATTTTTTAATTGTGAATTTTTTTCTATTGAATGTTAACATATAATTTAATGGCACTAATTTAATCTTTTCCCAATAGCATTCTATTTAAATAACAAATTCTATTAATTAATTAATTAATTAACTAAACTAAATATTTCACTATATTAAAATAATAAATTCTCCAAAATAAAAACTACCAACCAATGAAATAAATAATCACATTATCTATAATTTAGTAACACTGCTTTAAATATTTTAAAATTTCATTTAATTATAAGTAATTTCATTAATTAATTAAATTAAATAAATTTTAAATCTCTTTATTTATATTAAATGATAAATTCTCCAAAATAAAAATTATGAAATAATGAATTAAATACCGTAAACCTTAAATTGTTAATTAATTACCCTAAACCTAAAATAGTTAATTAATTACCCTGAACCTTAAATAGTTAATTAATTACATGGTTTAAAACATAAAAAAAAGAACTGAAAAAAAGTCGTCTTGCAAGTAAGACTGTAATAAAAAATAAAAAATAAAAAAATGTAAATGTCTCTACAAAAACACGATTTAATTAAAAATAAATAAAAAGTGAAACTCGTGTTTTCAAAGAAGACTGAGAAAATAAGTTAACATAATAGACAAATCTTTAAAAAAATGTGCTTTAAAACACAATTTTAATGTAATTACAAAAGAAAAAAAAAATAAAACTCGTACATGAAAACATGTCTTCTATTTTTTTTTAAAGTGATCACAAGAGAAATCATGTTTTCAAATACTACTTTTTCATTTGAAATTTATTTTTATGAATACAAGTTATCCAATTGCGTAGTTTTTTTAAATAAAATCCATTTCAATAAAAACGAACGAAAATTATCTGTAAATTTTTCAAAAATATGTCACTTCTGCAGGTAACATATATACTAAATATATTATTGCAGGTAACATATACACTAAATATATTATTACAAAGTGAATTTTAAGTCTAACTTAATCTCATAAAATCAGTTCAATGAGAAGAAGTTTGTACCTACTTATATATTATAAAAAATATAGGAATTAATACAATTTTTATGTTTGTGTTTAGATGTTTTGTTTATATGGTTTGTCTTTGAAAGCTCAAAGGGATATTATATAGGTTCTGTTATTAAAGATGTGCAATTTGTGGGTTTTTTTCATTATAGAAATGGATAATTTAAAAAAAAGTTATAAAAATAGGTAAATCGGTTTTAGATGACAATTTTGATAGAAAAAATCGTTATTTGATAGATGATTTTGTTTGGAATTTTTTTTAAGTAAAAGTTGTGCTTTAATTATTAATTTTTAACTTTTTTTTAAACTCATTAATGAAATCGTGTTTCAATTTTTTTGACAGAAGTTGTACTACAACTTGTAATTTCTTTTCAAAAATGTTGATGTCGTGCTTGTAAGAACAATTGCTATTTTTTATTTATAAAAGGATAATATGTGTTTTTTTATATTTTAACTAGAAATGGTGTCATTCAATATAAAGTTATTTTTTTACTGCTTTTTGTTCAAAGTTATGTTTTTTTTATGTGAATTGTACTTGTATTTTTTTGGGTTTTAACATAATGTATTTAGTTATTTGTAAATAAATGTAATTTAAATAAATATTCAATTAGCTTAAATAATTAATTAAATTGGTTATGTTGGATAATTTTTTATTGTAATTACTTTTTTAAAGTATGTATTTAATTTTAATGTAGTGAATAATGTAATTGTAATTAAAGAAATTGGTCGTGTAAATAGAATGCTAATGAAATTTTTTTGCATGATTAAATATATATAGAGTAAAATTATGGAATGTGAAATTGTGGAATGAGTTATTTATTATTGTCTATATGTACAATTTGCACGATTGAGACATTCGTTATGAGAATAACATTTTTTTGGATTATTTTAACCTGATTGATCCATTTCATTATCGAACATAATAATTATTGGTCTTCTTGATGAAGTTTGAATCCGTATATATTGACAAAAAATCTTCATTTTGAACGGGATGAAACTGAATTTCAAAGTCTTGTAGATGTTGTGTAAAATATAAACCGATCAATACATATTAGTAGTTACAAGTGACAAAGTACAACAAAATGCAGTTACACGAGGATAAGAGAGAAAAACTTAAAATACTCCACAATCACACTACCGTCATTTAATTTGTGCTTTGTAGTAAGACTTTTATACATTTAACAAAAAAACTAAAAATTGTACTTCCAAACACAACATCAAAGTTTAAAAAAAAAATTACAAGGTGTACTGTCAATCACGACTTTTGTAAAAAAATATATTAAAACTCATTTCAATAACTAACATAAAAAAAAAGTAAAAAATTACTAATCAAAGTACAACTTCTACCTTTGGAAAAAAACAAAAAAACAAACAAAAATCTTTCATCTAAATAACTATTTTTTTCTAACAAAATCGCCGCCTCAAAGTTGATTTACCTATTTTTATAATTATTTTAAAAAATTATCCATTTATGTAAAAGACACACAAATTGTAACTTATTTAGTAATAAAACCTATCATAGAGTCATCTACTCTGTTCTTAAATTTTTGATGAATATATATAGTTTATCTATAATTTTTTTATTAATATAAGGATTTTGATTTAGTCTTTCCACATTTTTATATTTTATTTTTTAGTAATATTTTTTTATACAATAATAATATGATTGTTATTACGAGTCAACACAAAAAAAAGTCAAATTTATAATGATAGGTAGATGAAAACTTTTATTTAAGAAAAACCTATCATAGAGTAGTGCACCGAAAAAAATTTAAAGTCTTCATTTTGTAACAGCAGAGAAAGATTTGTGTGTTAAAGTATGCCTAAGAATTGACTGGTGTTAAGTCAATAATTTTTATGAGGTTTTACCTCATGTATAGTTTATGAAAAAATATTGGAACACCATACAAATTTGTATGTTTTGATTTTGATTTATAATATATTCTACATATAAAAAATTATTAATTTTATTTTTTTATGTCATATCAACACATGATGAAGTCTTATAAAATTTAAATCTTAATACTATTAATATTTTTTACCATTTTCATTTTTAAACATTTTGTTTTACAACTAATCATAATAATAAATAATAATATTTAATTAATAAAATAATTTAAATATTATATTATTATAAATAAAATTTTGAAGTTTTATATAAAATAAGATTAATCCAAATATTATTATTCAAAATCTTAAATAAAGTTGAAACAAATATATTTTGTTTTAATCGTTCAAATTTGAAAAAAAAAGAGAGATGATTCAATGTAGTGTTAGCTCATAGTGTACTACAAGAAAAATAATCAAATTACAAATAAATTTATATATCAAAATAATTAATTATTATTGAATTAAATTAGAGATCATTTTAGATACTAAAAAAAATCATTGGTATTTAAAATAGTTTCTATTATTAATAAAAATTTATAAAGTGATTTTTAAATTGGTATCTAACTATTAGCTATCAAGTTTTTAACTACTAATATTTTAGATTCTAAATTAGTCTCTAATAGACTAAATGAAACTAATTTAAAATCTAAAATATTAGTAGCTAAAACCCTATTAACTAAAATCCTATTAGTTAATTTAGATATCAATTTACAAACTATTTTATAAATTTTTATTAATAATAGAAACTACTTTAGATATAAATAACTTTTTTATCTCTTAAATAATATATAATTTAATTAATATAGTAACTAATTATTTGTTGCCTTTAATTTTAGTTACTATTTAGTAAAAAATAATTGTATAATTTAGATGTGTAATTTTTTTTTAATTTTCATATTCGCAGGTAATTGAGCTTGAACACAATCTATCGGAATCGACAAACAAAAATCCATCAATAAAATTTATTGATAAATTTAATAATAATAATAATAATAGTAATTAAAATAATAATAATAATAATAACAAAATTAATAATAACTATGACAATAAAATATTAATAATAATGATAATATTAACATTAAAAATAAAATAAACAATATTAATAAATATAATACGTTAACATTAATAATATTAATACAATTTTTGTTAACATCAACCCAAAATTGATGAAGCTAACAGGTAGGATTTAGTAGGGGTTGGGTTGCTTTTTGGTTCGATGATTGGAGGAAAAGAATGAAAGGAAAGCCATGGAGAGGAAGGTCACCAGAAGAAAACCACAAGAAACGAACCCTCGAATCAAAAGCTTCCGGTATGTTGACTTCAGATCATCGGAACCTTTAATACGTTCGTCGATGAACTTCTTTAATTCCACAGACACTGCAAAACCAGCACCAATGGCTACTCCCACAACCAGACTAATTATCTGCAATTCAATTCATATCACTTTAAACTACTTTCACACATTCATAACTTCAAAAAAAAAAACACATATGTTATCAATTAAACAAATAAAATTAATTTATAATATATAAATAGATACGAATTTCAAATTATAAAGTAGAAATAATTTACCTTCTAAATATACTTAAATTTCAAAATATTGGATTATAAACAAATCATTAAATAGAAACTAATTTAAAAAAAATAAATAAATTAATGACTAAATTAGAGATTAAAAAAATAGTCTTTAAATTAATTTATATTATTGTTAAATGATTTCTAAATTGGTATCTAATTAGCTACCAAAATTTTTGTTATCAAATTAGAATTTAAATGATTAATAGTTAAAACCTTGGTAGCTAATTAGATAACAATTTAGAAACTATTTAACAATAATAGAAACCAACCAAATTTGTTTATGTTTTAGGTGGTTTGGTGTTTCGTTCGTGTCTCACATTGATCCGAAGTCTAACTTTGATCAATTCAAGCCGACTTTATTTTCAGAGTCAGTTATTATTGTATGGAACACAATTTGGGTTGGGGTGGTGAGTGAAATTTGGAGTCACAGGAATTCTATCATTTTCAAAATAGGAGTGGTTGATGTATCTGAAGTATTTGCTTTGGTGCAAGTAAAGGTTTGGTCTTGGATTTCTACAAAAATTCGATTTACTTCGTTTTCCTTTTCTGATTGGTGTTTGAAACCTGTGGAGTATATGAGGTTGGTCTCCTAAAGTTGTTTGTTAGGTGTAGAAAGAACAAGGTTTTTTTTAGTTAGTTTGGTGGATTCTGGTCGAAATAGGTATTTGTGTGTATTATGTATAAGGGTTGAACTATCCAGGAAGTGATTTACATTTATTTATTTTTTATTATAAATAAAAAAATATTAGTTCTTAATAGTCTTTAATTTAATCACTATAACAATTAATTTTGTTATTATTTTTATCTTTAAAATTGATTTTTATTTGATGATTTTTGTGTTTTAGTGTTAAAAAAAAAAAAAAAACATACCTTATCTCCATAGAAATCAAATTCCGGCAAGAATCCATTGTTTATCAACCTCTTTTGTCGTATTGCATAGTATATGGCAAATGGAAGCTGCACTATACAATATGCACACGCAATTGCTGCAATTGCTACCACAAGGCTGCACATTTTACATATCCAATCAGATACAATAACCTTTTTCTCATTTTACTAATTACTATTTTCTCTTTCTCAACCATAAATATTAAGCTTTTTTAACACCAAATTTACTACTTCCTCTTAATGATTTTAGGAATACGCATAATTTCTGTTTTATTAATGTTTAATCTATATAATGTAGAAAAATGTCGATATAAATTAAAAAAAAATCATTTATGGAGCAATACTTATTACTTACATAAAATTTGTGGTGTCAACATTTATATGGTAAATTGTTTTTTAACTATATTTAAAATTATGTGGAGATAATTTATAATTATTCATCATTATTGTAATGAGAAAAGGACAAGTGTCCAAAACTAAAGTAGACCAAATAATTAAGGAGTAGTTAAAAAAATGTCAAGAAAATTGACCAAATTTTAGGAGACAGTTATAATATATTTTTTATCCATAATAAATAAATTAAAATATTTAAAGAATGCTCTAAATTTTTTTATATAAAATAAAAAATAATATATATATATATATATATAACATAATCATATAAAGTATAAAAAAATCATAAACAATGATTACTACAAATTTAGGTATTTATACTAACACTAAGTTAGATGTTAGGTATTACTATGCAACTTGGCACTTGAACCAATACTAATTTAGATGTTAGGTATTACTATGCAATTTGACATTTCAACTAACACTTTAAGTAACAACAATTATTTACCATTATATAAAAAAATATTATTAAAAAAATATGAGAGATTAAACCAAAACTCATATATTAACAAACGATACACAATTAAACTATATTTATTCATAAAAAATTCTAAGAACAGACTAGATAGTAAGCTATTGTACCAATAAAAAGATTCAAATGTTTATTTTTTTACCTGTATGAATTGAAATCTTGATATTTCAACTCTGCACCATTTTCAAAAGTGTAGGTGTTAGTAACCAGCAAGGCCATAGTTGCAGCTGAAGTTGCAAGAGCAACTATCCTCAGCACAAGCATTGAGTTAGCCACACGTTTGGTCACCATTTTTACTTGAACCTTCAATTTCTCTCATCTTTCTTACGTTCTTCACTTCCCTTTTATACACAAAACAAATCAACATTATTATTCTCATTGTCTCTCCATCATCTCGTTCAATCCAATTACTGCCATTTACTTTAATCTAAAAAACCTTGTCTTTTGTGTTTGGATCAAATATTGCACATTTCTATGACACATGGCATTACAACGTTCAATCAATCACCATTTTCAATTTTTTTTTATTTTATTTTAGCCGATTAGTCTCTAATCATAAGAAAAATTATAGACATGTATTAATTCACTGTAAAAAGGTACATTTATTTACAACATAATTCGTAAATAATAACAGATGTTCTTAAGTACATGCCCATACAAATGTTCTTAAGTACATTATATTAATTTTCAGAGTAAATTCACATAAATTAACTTTCTAAACACTGTAAGAAAATTATTAAATAACAAGATTAAAAATAATTAATCATTATATTAACTAAATTACATATTAATTTAAAAATTTAAAAATTATTTGTATTTAAAGTGGTTTCTATTTTTAATCAAAATTTATAAAATAGTTTATAAATTTTTAAGTTTTAGTTACTAGTATTTTAAATTTTAAATTAAAATATAAAAAATTAATAAAGACTAATTTAAAATATAAAATAATAAATAACTAAAACTTTGATAGTTAAGAATTAGATATTAATTTAAAAAATATATTATAAATTTTTATTAATAGTAGAAAATACTTTAAAAACAAAAAACTTATTTAATTTATAAAATGGTCTCTAATTTAGTCAAATAGTAACTAATTATTTTGATCTGTAAAATTAATTTTTATTTAATAATATTTTTTATTGAAACTATATTTTTATTTCTTTTCATTTATACAAACTAAAGCTACATTCATAAATATTTTACTTGAATAAAACTTAAATATAAATAAAATCATTTGCTTTATATATCTATATAATCCAATTCAACATTTTAGACAAATTTTTAAGCATTATAACATATTCTTTTGGTTTGTTTGATCTCAAATTTAAGTTTCGATACTTCCTAAGTCCTATATTTTGGGAGCTGTGCTGGTCCAAAAAGCCCTTAAATTGCATTGGTCTATTATTCTAGGATTCTGCTAAAGATGTTGAAATTGACGACTTTGGTTTACAGATTAAATTATTTTCTGACTTTCACTAACAAACCAATTAAGAACAATTATCGAAGCTTAATTATGACCAAATGGACTCAGTCAACACAGTTTGGGAAATATTTTTGTCAAAAACTTTAAATTGTTTGTACATGCATATTAAATTTTGTTTATTTGTATACATAATTGTACTAATTGGTTTATTTTATATGATTTGTCTCTATTTCATATTATACTTTTCTGTTGCTTTTGTAAATAAGTGTTTTAAGAGCATAAATTATGTTTGTTTATATATGAACATTTGCACTTGGAAAATTAGTGATGGTTTGCGATTAGAGATAGAACAAATTAATCACAATTGAAAAATTGAACGTACTTGATTAATTTTCATTTGATATTATTATTGTTTTTTGATAGTTCTATTTAATTTCTTAAATTACCCAAGGAATTAAGGATTTAGGCTTCAATGGATAATTTTACTATCAAAAGAATTAGCAACAAACAACTCTTAATTAACCCAAACGATATTTATAATACTTGCTTCAACTAAAAGGGATAGAAACATATAAAAAAAAATACGAAATCGATTCTTTAATGTTTTTATACTAAATTAATTTGTACTTTATCATTGTAGTTAATTTGGATTTTTTTATTTTTTTATAATTAATTGTAATTATCCTGATTTTTAAATATCTCAAACTTAATCTTTATCAACAAACTGATATTCAACAATTTGGATCTTTATGAAAGATATTTTTATTACTACAAGTAAGCACACTTGCCACAAGTGAGCACACTTGCCACAAGTGAGCACACTTGCCACAAGTGAGCACACTTGCCAAATGTATAATAAGTATTGAGATATAATTGAATAATAGTGAAGATTGACTCTAAATCATGTACATCAAATTGCTTGTTGAAAAGCTTAATCAGGCAGTCTAGTTAGATAGTATGATGTGAAAGAGAATAATATTGTCTGCTAGGGATGGTCGAGTAGTGTTAGGACGAGTTACACCATTTAGTACGTGTTTGCAGTAATCCGCTAAACAAATTTTGCTTTGAAAGATGTTATGTCACTCCTTAGTATATGCTCTATATATAGAGGCTTTGTGGACTTACACAAAACACACTTATTGTGAGTAGACACTGTGTATAGATCATCTGGTATTAATAAAAATGTTTTCTTCAATCTTGTTCTTGTGTTTCTTGCTTTGATATTGTTAAGAACCCAACAATTGACATTGTCTATGGGAACAAGAAAAGAAAGTTAAGAAGTTAAAGAAATGACCACTAAGTTTGACATAAAAAAGATTTTAGGGGAGAACGACAATGGATTGTGGAGACTCAAGATAAAAGTCATCTTAATTCAACAAGGTTGTGCTAATACTCTGAAGGGAGAACCTATGCTAGTGTTTATGTCTCAAAAAGAGAATGTTGACATGATCAATAGAATCAGGAATGTCATAATTCTATGTCTTAGTGATAAGTCACTGAGAGAAGTCACAAAGGACGAGACTGCAACGTCGATGTGAGTGAAACTTGAGTCATTATATATAACTAGTTCTTTGACACACAAACTCTATTTGAAGCAACAACTGTATTCATTCAGAATGATTGAGTCAAGAACGATGGTGGAGTACTTAACAAATTTCAACAAGATTTTGGACGATTTGGAGAACACTAAGGTGAAACTATATGATAAGAATAAGGCTTTAATTATTCTTAACATCTTGGTATGAACATTTGAATACGTAGAATGTGTAAAGGGCATAAGTTGTGGAGGTTGAAGCCTGGAGAGGAGAATGATCAAACCTATACATATGTTTGAATATATTGACCCTATTGTCATCTATGCTTTGGCAGTAGTTGGGGAGATAGTCGATTCAAAGCCTAAAAGCTTCTTGAAGACTACAAAAGGTTTAGAAGGTCAACAATTACCATGGAGAAAGAGATTAAGTATCTAAGGAAGAACCACATGTAGATGCTTGTTGATCTACCAAGAAACCAGAAGGTAGTAGTATGCAAGTGAGTATTCAAGAAGAAGGAGGGAATACTAGGTGTAGAAAGTCAGAGGTTCAAGACTAAACAGGTGGCGAAAGATTTTACACAGGTGAAAAGGGTGGACTATAATAGATATTATCACATGTGGTAAAACATTATTCTATAAGGATTTTAATGTATATTGTTAACAAGTTTAATCTAGTGATGGACCAATTAGACGTGAAGACAACTTTTCTGCATGATATTTTAGATGAGACCATCTACATGCAACAACATAAGGGTTTTTTTTAAGAGAAGGAAAATGTTTGTCTCTTGAAGAAATCATTGTATGGCTTGAAACAAAGCCTAAGACAATAATACAAAAGATTAGATTACTCTAAATCATGGACAATAGACCATTTTCTAAAAAGCTTAGTTAGTCAGTTTGCTTAGATCATCAATCTAGTAGTGTTATAAGTTAAACTATATAATACATGTTTGTTGTAATTGTCTTAACATTTTTTGTTTTGAATTTTTTTTATTACTCTTTAGTATATGGTCTATGTTAGAAAAACACATTGTTTTGTGAGTAGACTTTGTGGAGTATCAAGTAGATGAACATCCAAATAGATAGAGAGAGTTCATGTACATTTATTATATGTTCGCTTGTATGATTACTTGTATAATGAACTTATCTCGACTTATTGGGTTAAGGTCCTTATGCATAACACAAGTGCTTAGAATGAGTTCCGTACTAGTTTTGGAAAACATATGTTTGCTATGTGATATTTTGTATCTATTGAAGTTGAAATTTCTAGACTAATCCGAATTTTAAATGGATTAGAGGGTTTGTTGAATTGGTTGATGTATTGGAATCAAAGATTATTTTGTTTATTGATCTTATTTCTTTATAGCCTACCCTTAATTGTTTGCTATGTGATTCTTCTATTGTCGGAATATGAGTAAAGGACATTAGAGTACTAAGGATGTGTCTATATGTATATTATCGCTTTTTGAAATATAGTGAATATGATTATTGAGAGTGTATGATTAGACTTCGTATATGTATATATTCGTATTTGAGATAGGAAGTAGTGTTTTGTTACATTTATGGGATTGTTACAAACAATTAATACATCTCCTCCATCAATAATATAATAAATAAAAGCCACTTTTATGAATGATTACTGAATAAAAATGGTCAATGATGTACAGAAACTTTATACTTGAAGACAAACAATCCTTTGAGGAAGACAGAAACATGAACTAGCCTTATTCAGGAGGTGATGAATTACTTCAATTGATGATGAAAAACTAACTCATTTAATTGAAAATGCCTTTGCTTCGATTTCTATTGATGGAGGAAATAACAGAAACAGTGATCATAGAAAGGCATGCAACAAGGAGAATAGCAGAAGCCACAATCCCACGAACAAAAAACTTGTCATATGTCTTCCTTGTAGGGTCACTCTTTGAGGTACCCACAGAGTCAAATATGTCATCAAAGAACTTTTTAAACTCCAAAGATACTCCAAAACCAACACCAACTCCTGTGGCCAGAAGCACACAAATTATCTGCAATTTCATGCAAAGTTACTTTCAGTTTCCACATCTACCTATACATGTGATAATTTTAATTAAATTGCTGAGGCTATAGAAAAAGAAGAAGATGAAAATGGTAGAACCTTGTCTCCAAAGAAGTCAAATTCAGGCAAGAATCCATCGCGAATCAACCTCTTCTGGTGTACTGCATAATATATGGCAAATGGTAGCTGCAATATACAATATGTACCACCAATTATTGCAACCACAGCTTCATACCTGCATTTTTCATGGCACCAATGTATGTGACATATAAGATGTTGTGCAGGCTTCAATAATTCAGGTTACTTTCACTCACAAATTATTAGAGTTTAGTTTCTATGCATTTTCTACCTATTTATACCAATTAGAAATTTCAATTATGTTGTTAAATATTATTATACATACTTGCATGTGCAAAAATATTATGCAGTAAACTTTTAATAAGTTAATGATTATGATTATCCACACTAGTTTGAATGGAGTTTCTTGCCTGTATGCATAGAAATCTTGAAATCTGAGCTTTGATCCATCATCAAACTTGACTTTGTTAGTAAATAGTAAGGCCACAGTTGCAGCTGAGGCTGCCAGAGTAACAATCCTCAGAAAAAGCATTGAGTTGGCCACTGCTTTGGTCACCATGCTTGCTTCAAATTAAGCTATTTTTCTTTGTTACAATCTTGTGTACCTACCAAGAAATCCCTTTTATATGCAAAACTAGAACCAAGACTCAGTTATTTTCTTTGTCTTTCTTTCGTTAGCTCCAATGGCATTTGTTTTATATAATCTGCAAAACCTCATTTGGATGAGTGTTGGAGCAAACAGCAATGCCAATACATTGTTCAATTAATCACAAAATTAAACACTATTTGATAATATATAGTAATGTTTGTTGAATAAAACATGTTTTTCCCAGTTTAGGATAAATGTGCCGCATTGGTGAATGAGATTTGGAGAGTTATTTGAATAACAGTAGTAAATGAGGTTTGAAAATATAGAAAAAGGATAATTTTTAAAAGGAAGTAGTGGATGTACTATAAGTTTTGCTTTGGTTCAATTAAAGGTTTGGTTATGAATTTAGGGTTTAGGCAGACTTGAGAGTAAATATAATGAGAAAGGTTATTGTTGAGTTTATGTAAAAGGTTGGATTACCCTTAAAACATTTTTTTTTTCATAAAAAAATATTTATTCTTTCAATCATAAAACAAAATTAAACACTATTTGATAATATATAGTAATGCAAAATAAGAGTAGTATGTTGTAATATTCCAACACTGGTTAACAATGCAAATAAAATCATTGATAGTATTTGGTTAAAAAAATTGAAGCAAACTTGTTTTCTAAATAACAGAGATTATACAAATTGATTTTAAAATCAGATGAAAATGACAAAGAAAATGGATACTGTTCTTTTCGGAAAAGCCGAGGGATTTTAAAGAAATAGTGAAAACATAAACATAAACATATTTGTGTTTGTCTGATTCCAAATTAATTTATAAGAAGTGATTTTTTCTGAGCTGTGGCAGTAATTTGGCTTTATCTCTCAGCTCTCTGCCAACATTTGAAAATCACAATGACTTAGGTTTCCACTATGTTCTTCACCATCACCGGCTTCACGCGGCAAGCAATTATTATAATTAAAAGTAAAAAAAAAAAAATTTAATTTTTTTTTCTATTTTTGTTTTGTTGTAGACTAATTTATTTGATTATAGTTATTGATATATTTTTTTAATAATAAAATGTAAGAATAATAATAAAATTGAATGAAATTTTAATATTTTAATCAAACAATATTTAATATATAATAAAACAAAGTAAATATAAATAGTGTAAGATTAATTTAATGAGGGGAAAGATAAATATCTCTGTAATTTCGTGAAATTTCAAGAATAATTAGATTAATATATTTAAAAGGTTTGCATAAAATATTTTGTCTTTTATGTTTGTCTTATATATTTGGTTTCCACTCCCCAAAAAAGTAGGTAGCTAGTGACTCATTTATTATGAAATAAAGTTTTTTCATTGAAAGGTACAAGTTGTATGAAAGGTTAAATTACAAGAACTCAGATTCACAAAGCCTTTGAAATCAATCACCCATAACATTCCTCTTCCAACAACCAACTATTTTTCTTAAAAATATAAGAAAGTTTTTCTTAAAAAATAACTTAAAAAAAAAATGATAGTAATTTTTTAATAACTTATTCTAGGATATATAGGATGTATGAATGAGGAGGTGTATTAATACCTAATTCGAATCCTACATTTTAAAATAAAACTTTACAAATAATAGTTTATAATAGCCAAAACCTTATAAATCGGAATTCATATGAACATTATAATTATATTTAAGAATGTAACATAAGTCTTATATAATATGGTAAAATTACATTTAGTTTAAAATAAAAGGTGAAAATAACCTTGAGAGATTTTTATTTTTATTTTTATTATTATTATTATTATTATTATTATTATTATTATTATTATTATTCAGTATCTAATTTAAAACTGTCAAACTTTTAAAAATCGAGCTGCATGTTCTGCAATTTTGTTTACTTGTTCTTTCGCAACTACAAATTCAATATTTTTTATTTTTATTTTGCTACCCTATTTTGGTTTGGGCAATTGATTTCTGCACCCAAAAGAATTTAGACCTGCACCCAAACATTAACGCAAAATGTCCTCTGTAGTTTTTCGGAATTCTTTTTTCAAAATATGTTTCTAGATTATTTTTTAAATTTTTTTAGAATGTATTTATTTATTTTGGAATTTTTTTCCAAAATAAGATTTTTGTTCTTCATTCATTTTCGAAACACAAAAATTTATTCTGAATTTTCTTTTTCAAAATGTATTTTTTATTTCCGAATTTCTAATTCTGAAATGAAGAATAATTTTAGAATTTCAAGATTGATTGGGTGCAAGTCTAAATTATTGGGTGTAGGAAGCAATTGCCTTTGGTTTCTTTGTACTTAAGTTGAAATCAGGCAAATTCTTTTTTCACCATATCAATTTCAACATGCACTCTATATTTTTAAAATTATCCTCTATTTTGAATTTAAAATTAGAAATTCAAAAATAAAATCTCATTCTAGAAAAGTAAATTCAAAATGCAAAATCTGAAAAAAATATTCGAGAAATATTTTTTTACCACATCCCTTTTATTAAAGGTAACTTTGTCATTTTGGAAGGGTATTTTCGTTATTTCAATGGAAAATCGGGGAACAAATTGTGATCCATTGAAAATGTCAGAAATGGGCTTTCAACTTTCTCATGTAGACTGGGTAGTAAATAAACTTGTAAAAAAGAGTGGATCCTAAGCTTAACGTCCTTGTTAATCACACTCCATTTTGCTTTGTGCACTCCCCCCCAATGTTTTTGTATGCTATTACAAAAAGATCCTTTTATAAGACTAATTTTTGAAATGTAGTTATGTTTTAATTACGGTACTAATTAAAAGGTGTTCTACTACATTATAACTATTTTTGTATTGTGTAAAACATTATATTATAAAAACTACCTAATTTCTGTGAGAATCTAGGAAAAAGTGTAAGTGTAAACATGAAGGGAGTACAAGGGTGTAAATAGCATCAGCTTAAGCTTAAATGAGCAAAGCCTTTAATATGTGAATTTTTCTTCCTGCACCTCCACAACTTCTCCCAACACCCACATAAGTCAGACGAAAATTTTGTCCTTAAAAAATACATTCCAAATTCTACAATTTGGAAATATATTTTTTCTATTGAATTGTAGAATCCTTTACATCTAGAAATTCCTTCCAAATTTTATAATCTATATTTTTTTTCTTTTAAAAAATACAATTTGGATTATAGAATAGGGAAGGTATTTTCGGATCAGAAATATCTATTTCTATAATCTAAAAATACCTTCCAGATTTTATAATTCATAATGTAATTTTTTAAAGAAACTCATTATGGATTATAGAATCCAAAAGATATTTACAATCCATAAATACCTTCTGAATCACCCATTCTAAAATGAAAAACATCAATATAACATAGAATAATTTAATATTTTAAAAAGTATGAAATGTCACAAGAATATATAGAGGTGTAGGAAAAAAAATCTTCTATTTTTAGCAACAAAAAAGCCCGAAGGGCCGCAAGTCAATGAAAACATGGGCCATAAAAAAACTTTGAATGAAGCAACCAAACCTAAATAAACCACTATGCAACTAATGAAATTGAAAATAGCAACAACACAATCACAACACAAGCCAAGAATGAGAAAGCATTTAATATTCAGAAAACCCCTTTGTAATATTTTTTTTTTCTAGGAACTTTCTTGGTCTTAATCCCATTATTAAGAGGCCATTCAAGGTAAATTCCAAGGAATAATATTATATTTAGAGATATAAACATTGGCAAGGTGTAGGAGAATTGACCCAATTTTGAAGATATAGATTAAAAAGAAAGTGTTCTACTTTTTGAAGTGTCAAAGTATGATTTTTGTGTTTGAAAAAGTATGTTGAGATTGCACACGTATTAAGTATTAAAATGACAAGTAGTTAGCTGAATAAATGGACTAATTGAATCTGAAATTAAAGTGGTTTTAGAAGAAAGGTGCATGGGTTAACCTAAATGCCTTTCTGCGCCTAATAATTTAGTGCTTTTCTAGAATATGCATTTGCCAATATATCACAACATTTGGTTGAATTAATTGATTTAGTTAGTTATATTACTTTCTATGTAAGCATTGGTTAATGAGATGACCCAATTCCAAGCATTGTGTCATCCACTTACTTCCATTTATATTAATAATTTTAACCAACATCAAACTCCATTTTTCCTTCTATATAAAGTATGCTTACAAACAAACTTAATAATAATGTTCTCCTAAATCTTAGCCTCACCCTCAAACCTAACAACACACTTCCCCTATCTTCATTTACATACCAAAATTAATAATGTAATTTATTATATAATTACTTAATAATAGTTATAATAATTTTTTAAATTTATTATATTTTTATTGATTAAAAGTGTAAAAATTTCTGTGTATACAAATTAATACCCTGACACAAGAGTAGTAGAGCAGAGTTTTGGAGAAACTTTTCTGATGATGTTGATTTTGAAACAAATGTTAAATCTTGTAGATTTGGTTGGAGAACGAACTTCTCTTTTGTTTTATATTATTTTATTTTAGAAAAATCTAAAAGATTCTAAATATATTATCCAAAAAATTTATTAATTATTTATATTTTCTGAAATAATACTTTAACTTCTATGGAAACACTTATGAGAAGTAAAGTTTTTTAGATGGAAAAATTGAAGTTAGTGGGGAGAGTTCAGTACAACAATACCTACCAAATGATAAAGGGGAAAGTATGCAATGAGAGAAATATTAGGAGCTAATAATTACCAATGGAAGGAATAAAGTCTAGAACCAGATTTGACTTGGATAAGAACAAGAGCATAATTTATTTATATTAAATAAATTATGTTTAATTTAGTTTGTATATACTTCTCAATTTGATCATCATATTTTAACATAGTACTAATACAGAAGTAAAACTTGTATAATTTTTTTTAAGGGCTGGAACAACCCAATTGTCCTCATTAATATATTTTTTCTTACGGGCAATTATAGTGATAGAATATAAATAAAAAAATGTTAATCTATTTTAAAAACTTTTATAATTAAATTTCTAATCTTACGGGCAATTATAGTGATAGAATATAAGAATAAAAATCTTGATACTCAGTGTATATTAATGCAAAACACACGTTAATTATATATGAAGAAGAATGTGTGCAGATGTTAATGTGCATGTGTTCAGGGGTAATAATATTATCATCTTTATTTTATTAAAAAGCCAGCAAAATTTTATACCTCTAATATATATATATATATATATATATATATATATATATATATATATAAAAGTTTCCTAAACCAATATTTTTTCAAACATTAAATAACTAATACCTACTATTTTTTTAAAACAAATATTGAGTACAAATATCATTATAAGAAAATTATTAAATAAAAATTAATTTTAAAAATAAAAATAATTATTTATTATATTAATTAAATTATATATTATTTTATAAACTAAAAAAATTATTAATATCTAAAATAATTTCTAAATTTCTAAGTTAATTTTAAAATTAATATCTAATTAGCTATACCAATTTTTTTACTACGGTAAAATTGGTAACTAAAATTTTAGTAGTTAAGTATTAATTTATAAATTTAAAAAATACTCTAAATATCAATAAATTTTTATTTTATGAAATATTATTTAATTTAATTAATATAATAATTAATTATTTTTTATTTAATAATTTTTTTATGAATATATGTGATGAGACTGAAAAATGGTTAAGTATTGATAGTTCAATACACAAATATATAATAGTAGCCAAAAGTGAGGCAACAAAGGAATGAAGAATGATGATGTATTTATCTCCAAAGATAGATGGGTCGATGAGAAGGGAGTGTGATCTTAATATGAATATTTGTATAGGAAAAACATGAATTAGTGCATAATTTGAAGATAGTTTTTTTTTTCTTTTGTAAAAGCATGGGACTTTTTTGATGTTTGGGATTTGATGCTTTGACTTTTGGACTAGCACAAGCAAACTGCTCTTTTTGGATTTAAAGATAGGTATCCCCCACTCACATGGTTTGTTTCATGACTTATCACTATTCAACTTGCAAGAGAAAAATTCTCATTCAGCCTTGTGGATCAAAAGAGATGCCTAAATTTAACAAGGGTCCCAACACCCAATTTTATTATTAGGGTTTGTTGGCTAAACCCTTTTTCTTCCTACATTACACAGCTTTACCATATCAACACTTCTAAAAATCATATTCACACTCACACACTCACACTCACACCACAACAAATTCATGGAACCTTTAGATCCTTCCTTGCAAAGCATATGTCAATTCATGGAAGCCTTTTGTGTTGTAAATAACACCTTCCTTATCTTTATTCTTTCCATTGTGTGTGACATGTTACCACTTATAACTTCTTTTTGGTTACTTTTTGTTTGTTTTACTTTCCCAAAATGCTTTCATACCCTAGAACACACAAAACCTCCATGCAAAACCTCTTTCTCTCTTTCTCTCTCTCTCCTTGGTGCACCCATGGGTGATCATAGCCCCATACTTTTAGGGCTTTTGTCTTTCATGTGAGATGATCCAGCCACCATCATCATGCTTGAAGGTGATGGAGAGGCACATGGAAACTAAAAGGTCATCTTCCCACAAAAGAGTACACATTACAACCAAAAAGAAAAAGAGAAAAAGGGATCAAAAGAAAAAGATTGATAATAAAATATATAAAACCCTAATATATGTTTTCTCTTAAACAAACAAAACAAAAGTAAGTAAAAAAAAAAAAAAAAAAAACAACCCACGCTCCCATGTCCTACTAGATAATGCTCCTCCTCAACACTCTCATTCATGATCTCATTGATTTCTCCTCGTTGGGAAGAATAAAGGAATCAAACACTACCCTGTCCCTGAGTTGGGTGTATGGGTATGTGTTATAGAGACACTTAGATAGTGAAAGGGAGAGAAAAAAACAAGATAAAGAACACTGTGTAGATCGATTAATGTAAGGGCATAAAAGAATCACGTAGACCAAAACCAAACCATGGTACGAAAAATCCAAGTAGAAGCTAACTTTTTTAACACAACTGACAAATTAATATTTCCAAGGAATTCACTGGAATGTGTCACTTTCTATTTGACATATGTATCTATAACTCCATTAGAGAGGGGAGGGAAGAAAAGAAAAGTGATCATCATCATCATCTCTATCACCATATCTAATTGCAATTTGCATGTTACAAAACCCCTTTTCTGTGTGAGTAGTTATTTTCATGATGGTATTCTTAAACACTGGCCCTCATTATTGTTGTTGTTGTTGTAGCATTTTTTATAATTTGCTCCAATGGTTTTGCTCTGATGAAAAGTTGAATCATGTGCTCATCACAGCTGCATCGTCCCACCATTATTCCTCAATAGTAAATACCCTTCCACCAATTTAAAGGAAGACAAGAATATTACCCAAGTTCCAATTTCGAATACTTTTGCATTCTTATTTTCTGCTTCACTGTGCAATATTGGAACACACAACAACACCATCATCTTCTTCTCAATTCTTCTACTTTTTCCTTTCCATACAAATTCACACAACTTACTTCTCAACACTTTAATCACTTTTTCCCCCACTACCATATCCAAATTTATGTGATTTTTTTTAAGGCTTATAAGGAGAATGACTTTTATTTTATATATTTATGGTTAAAATATACATTAGAAGAAACTCATTAATTTTATTAAAAAAAATAATTAATTATTATATTGAATAAATTAGATATTATTTAAGAGATTAAAAAGATTGGTAATATTTGAAGTAGTTTATGTAATTAGTAAAAAATTACAAAATAGTTTCTAAAATCTAAATAGTTATTAAGGTTTTAGTTGCTAAAACATTTACACCTAATTTGATACCAATTATCTAATTAGACACTAATTTAAAAAATAGTTTCTAGCTTTTTATTAATAAGAAAAATTACTTTACATACTAATATTTTTTTAATTTATAAAATAGTATCTAATTTAGTTAATATAGCAATTGATTTTGTTTAAAATTAACTTTTATTTAATAAATTTTTTTAGTGATATTATTCATATTTGGAAATATTTTAACTGATGGTGTTGCTCCATCTAAATATTTTATATTTATTTCTTACATTTATTAAAAGACACAAAAATGCATGCTACTTATATATAAAACATAAGAGCTAAAAATCTATAAATTGTTAAAGAGACTAAAATCAAATATTTGAATGATGAAAATTTTATTTTACTAGAAACATATTAACGAATATTAAAATATATGACATAGAGGGAATTCTCATCCATTTACTAAAAAAATTATGAAATAGAAATCACTTTTAGACACAAAAAATAATTAGTTGTTATAGTAACTAAATTAGAGACTATTTTAGGGATTAAATAAATTTTTGATTTCTAGATTAGTTTCTAAATTGATATCTAATTAGCAACTAAGGTTTTTGTTACCAAATTTAGAATCTAAATAATTGGTAGTTAAAATATTGGTAGCTAATTTGATACCACTTTAGAAACCATTTAACAATAATATAAACTATTTTAGAAACCAATTTATTTTTAGTTTCTAAAATGGTCTCTAATTGAGTTACTTTCTAAAGAGATTGGTTTATAACCATAATAATTTTGCTTTGAACCATAACTCATGATTGTATATAAATTGGAACATTCTTTAAATGCTCCATGCCATTAATTTAATTAGTTGTGTTGATAAAGATAAAAATAAAAATGAGGAAGTTAATTAAAAGAATCCATCAACTATGTGAAGCTGAAGGGGGATTTGCTGAAAAATAATTTTGTTTCTCTTAAGACATAATATCCAAACTGCAAATACTACATTTTTGCATCCAAAAACATTTATTTTCACTGTCCCTATGATGGAGGAATTATTATATCGACGTATGTACGTTAATAAGTAACTATTTTCCATTATCATTAAAATGATATTTAAAAAATATTTTTTTTCCCCAAAATTAGAGAATATAAGTCATTTCGTACGTAAAAATAAAAATCAAATATATGAAATTTTCCATAAATTGGTCAAACCTTATAGTTCTCTCCAATAATAAACTAATTCACTGTAATAGAAATCATGTGAGTTCAAATATTAACAGTGTAATATTTCCTTTAATTTCATTTAAAAGCTATATCTAATAGCATTTAAAATTCAAAAACAGTGACAATTTTGTTCTCTTACGGTAAATAAATATTGAAGGAATAGTACAAAATTATAATGTTTAAATTAATTGTTTCATTTTTTTTTGGGCAGAGCCTATATACACTAAAATAAAATCATGAAATGAAAACTAATTTTATAAACACAAAAAGTTATAGTGACTAAATTAGAGACCGTTTTAGAAATTATAATTCTTTTTTCTAAATTAGTTTTTATTGTTGTTAAATAATTTTTAAATTGGTATCTAATTAGCTACCAAAGTTTTAACTACCAATTATTTAGATTTTAAATTTGTTAGAAAAAATATGGTAGTTAATTAGCTACCAATTTAAAAATCATTTAATAATAATATCAACTAATTTAGAAACCAAAATAATAATAATTTGAATTGATGTGAAACCCGAAAACAAAAGTTTATATTTGCTATTCTTTGTTTATATAATATTACTTCACTTTGCTTATAAAAAAAAAAACTTAACACTGTTCAAAAATGATATTTCTTGTTCTAATTATCGTATTTTTTTAATTGATAAAAAAGAATTTAATATATATAAAAAAAAACAGATGGATTTACAAAACAGTAAAAAAAAAGAGTTGACTTTGGTTCTAATTATAGTAGTATATGTAGTATGAACGTAAAGCAAAGCAAAAAGGAGATAAAAATAAAATATATGCCTTACCTATTATTTCTTTGATATTGATGGGAAACATGAGATAAAAATTATTTAGGAACACTAATGACAAAATAAGTGTTCACTATTTAAAAAGACAAAGTATAAAACAACTCTTTTTTCATGCTTTTGATAATTAAGCTAGATATTTAATTATGATTCTCTTAATCAGTTCTTGATTAACACTATCCTCTGTCACTGTCACAATTAGTCAGAACATAATTATCATGATCTTATGCACAATTAATCAGAAGTCCCTAGAATATTATTGATTAAAACGCTTTAGGTAGCTATAGTGTGATCCATTAGATGCATGTGCATGAATGAATTATTAAATTTTGATTAGTGGTCAAACATTTTTAGTGGATCATCTATTTATTGTTAAAACCTGTATTTATTTTTCAACTAAATAAAATTTGATTTGACTTGATTAATTAGTAATTTTCGTAGTATCACAAATAATATCAGTATTTTACCTAGTAAAAGAAAACATTGAATGTTGATTGAGAAAAAAAAAAGTGTTGAATCACTAAAAAAATATTATGCTGATTCAATAGTAAGTTGTTCAAAACTGCCATAAATATTGTATAGTATTGATAAGTTTCATTTATAATTATTATTAGAAAATTTATTAAATAAAAACAATTTTTTTAAAAAAAATAACTAAGTATTATATTGATTAAATTAAATATTATTTTAAAAAATAAAAAATAATTCATATTTAAATTAATTTTTATTATTGCTAAATGATTTATAAGATAGGATCTAATTAATTATTAATGTTTTTACTATCAATTATTTAAATTCTAAAATTTGTAGCTAAATTTTTTTTATCAGCAATAATAGATATATAAATATGAACCACTTCAGGGGTGGATCAACCCTTATACAATAAATACATAATCCAACGTATAACATTACCCTCCAAACCAAACAGGCAAAAGCACAATCTACTCTAAGAACCTAAAAAAAACATTAAATAACCAAACGCATACATTTCAAAGGTTCCAAACATCAACTGGAAAAGGAAACCGAAGCAGTGCGAGATTTTGCAGAAATCTAAGACCAAACCTTTGCTTGTATCAAGGTATAAACTTCAGACGCGTCGATCACACCATTGTTGAAAATAATAGAATTTCTATGAATCCATATTTCTCCCACGACCCCCACTCAAATTGTATTCCACACTTCATTAATCAAATCAGATGACGTATTCATCATAAATTGAACAAACGTAACTAAAATATTGATAACTAATCACATACCAATTTAAAAACTATTATCAATAATAAAACTTATTTATATATTAATAATTTTGTAGTCAGTATAATATTTAATTTAGTCAATATATTAATTAATTAATGTTTTATCTAAAACTAGTGTGTGTTTAATGATTTTTTTTAGTTATCATCTATAACGGTATTTTTTTTTAATAATGGAAAAGATAAACCAAAAGGATTGTCCCTGTATAGAGAATGAATGGTGATATGAGGCACAATCAGAAACAGGAATGGATCATTATTAGGACATAGACAAGAAGTAAATGGCGATGTAGCCAACATCTCACACACCCTTATAGGGTTTATGATACGATGATGAACAAGATATGTTTGTCTTGTGCAAACTGATTAAAAGATCCAAGATTATTGTGTGGAATTCAGACAACTCTCTTATATTTGTCCATACATATTTCAAACAATTAAATGAAACAAAAAAAAGGATCCAACCTTCAAACATGAGAAGACAAGTGGCTTCAAATCAGGACATCCTCACAGGAACAAACAATGATATAATACACACACCGTAATAATTATAATAATTATTTACATCACTTCATCTATACGAATTTAGACACTTCATTGAGACATTTTTGACATTTTTGAAGTATCTGTATATGAATTGAAACATTTTTGAAAACATCTGGACAAGAATTAGAAGTGTTTTATTTTATTTTATTTATTTATTATTAATAAAAATATAATTATAATAATTAATTGAAAGAAAAAAAAAACTCATAGAGGCCCCTCTCTCTCCCTCATTGAGACAAAGACAATTTAAGAATATATAATACATTGAAAAGATCTCACCCCCACTGATATTCATTGTGAACCCCACCACACTCTTATTTCTACCCATTCATTTTCTGGCCATTATGATCATTTCAACCCCATTGATAATGACTGGTCAAAACTTGATTGATCACCTAAAGAAAGCTAGAATACATATACATGCAATCAAAAGGTAAAATCTAAAGAAAATTCATCATGCATATGTCTCCCTTTTTCTTTCTTTTTTTTCCCTCATTGAGTTCATTAGTCTCTTCATCAATCAATTTTTTTCTTCTTCATAACATAACCATTATCATGCATAGATGCTTCTTCTATTGCCCAAAATGGTGACTTGCCTCGTAAACAAACTTCAAAGTCAAAAAGCTTTTCCCTACACTCAACCCCACTTATTTGCCATTTCAATTTAACAATCAAACCTATGCATATTATAATGTTCCTCAATTTAACTTTCCTTTTTCCACTGCTCCAAATGAAACAGTGTAGTTTTCTATCTGCATTTTTCTATCATATTTTCACTTAAAACAAAATAAGTTTTTAAAATTTGTCTCAGTATTTCATTTAAGTCTCTAAATCTAATGTTTCTGTGTTCTATTCTTAAAAAACAAAAAGAATGTTATATAACATAGAAACAAAAAATTGAGAAACTAATATAACAATATTTGGTTCACGATTTATGTCTAATATTATTAAAAAATTATTAAATAAAAATAATTTTAAAAATAAACTAAATACTATTTTATAAAGTAAAAATTATTGATATTTGAAATAGTTTTATATCTAATTAGTTACCAAGATTTTAATTATTAATTTAAGTAATTAAAATATTAATAATTAATTAGATATTAATTTACAAATTTTATTAATAATATAATAATTATTTATTTTTAATTTCTAAAATTAATTTTTATTTAATAATTTTTTTATTATGCAAGATCTGATGGTACTTAATTAGACAGATTTTTTGGTAAGATTTACGTGATATTAGATGTTGGAAGTTACAAATTATTTTTATTAAGATTGCGATATTTTTAAATATCTCTCTATTTAATTTATTTATTTTTTAATTAAAAATCAAAGGCTAGAAAATTGCATTAATTATACATATATAATAAAAGGACCGACTTTATTAAAGTTAAGTGAATAAACAAGTAAAAGAAATTGATAAATGGATACAAAATATTATAATAATAAGCAAGTAAAATAAATCTTGTATACTGTTATTGCATATCTTGTATTCCTGTATATTGCTATAGATTTTTTTTTCTTGGTCAACAATGCTGTGGATGAATGAACATAGAGCAGATACAGTAAGAATTTATATTTGTCTTGGTCTGAAAATTTGAATTTGTGAGTTACTATTTAAGGAGAATATATAAGATATCATAAGTCCTGTATAGTGATATTATTATATAATTTTTTTATCGATAAAATAAATAAATAAATGTTGTTCATTTTAAAAGTGGTCAAATCCCCAACTCTTGTATAGAATAAAAGAGACAAACACACCTTTTTTTTAAAAACCAAAATATAAAATTATCGTCAACTATGTAACTCGACAATACCAACTAAAAATAACAAGAAAATCAATCTCACCATCCTATAAACAATTTTTAATCAAATGCATACATAACAAAGATTCTAGATACCAGTCAAGGAATGAAAAACTGACTGATAATATTTTTTGGAGAAATCCAAAACTAAATCTTTACTTGTGTGAGGCAGAAAACTTCAGAATTATGAACCACACTTCAAAAAAAAATGTGGTTCACTTTATGGATATGGGTAGTCCAACCCTCATATACATACAAAAATAAAAACACAAAGGTATCACTAACCGTCTATTTCGACAACTCCAACTAAAAATAACAGAAAAACCAAGGATCAATCTCACTGTCCTATAAACAACTTTTAATCAAGTGCATACATATCCGGATTTCCAGATTTCTAAAGAATGAAAAATTCACTAAAAATATATTTAAAAAAATAAAAGAACAAATCTCTTCTTAATTAAATAAGTAATTATTGTATAATAATATTAGATGGTTGGTTTGTTTGTAATGTGAGGTGAATTTGATATATATAATAGTGTTAACATTGAGTTGATTAGATAGTGGAGTGTTATGGCACAGGAAACTAGATTATACAAAGTTGATTCATTGTGTGGGATTCTTTATGATTAGACCTTATTGTCTTTCTCATTCAAAAGTAGCAGTGTAGCTAGATACCTAATCACCAAATTCTTCTAATTACTTCAAAACCAAATTCTTCAATATTCATCATCATGTCTTTTCCAATTATTTCACTCACCAAACTTCTCACCAATATTGTTGTGGATAGAATCATTTTTCATCAAATTATTTTATTTGTTTTATTCTCACGACATTCACCTTGATTTCTGCATTAGCCATGCTCAACCATCAACTCACCAATCTATATTCTATCCAAAAATTATATCCACTATCATTATCAAAATTAATTAAAATAACACACCGCCAACATCTCTCCTAATAATAATAATTATATTATTATTATAATAATACTATAAAATTAAAGAATATAAATAAGGTGAATTGCGAAATTCGAAAAAATAAACCATCATCATTAATTCATAGATCCCTCCCATTATTCGTATAAACATGAGGGCAAAGAATTTTTATTGTACGTCATGGATATCTTATTCGTCGAATGCAATAACATGATTTATTCGGATATTACTAAACTGGGTTTTAGTTTCTTACGAGTTTATTTTTCATATGGTATGGAATTGAATCATAATTAAAATACCTAATTCTTTACCAAGAATGTTTAGTTTTATAGATAAGAGAAAATAATAATTTTAACATAAAATTCTTCAATTTTTATAAGGATTAAAAATAACCAATTCATCGCATTAAAAATTGGAAAAAAAGTATAATATTAAATAATTTCATCTAGAGTGACTTTCTATGTCAATTGTTCTGGATTTTTCTTGTCAATTGTAAAGTCAACATATAAGAGCATGTAGGAGTTGGTTCTTTGAGGAAAGACTAGAAAAACTTATTATCAATGAGTTATGAGTAAGGCCATAAGATATCAATATACTATTTAATACAAATCCTTAAAATAATAGGTTTGTATCTTAAATATATGTTATTCTTTCTTATTTTTACTCAATGTTAAACATTCAACTCACAATTAAATTTCCAACAATAAGTGCAAATCCCTTCAAAACTGGTACACCACCCAATTGAGCAAAAAGATTTCTCAGCTACGAAGATTTTAATGGTGACCTATACTTGTATCATCGTTTACCATAATGGAATGTTTGCTTGAAACTCCTATTAGAAAATCTTTTGATACGAGGAATCCACAAACTTGTTACTACATTTCCTACTCCATATGGTACTCATTTGATATAGTCACCACTATGAACCTGATTGTGGTATCACTTGTTACGTTCTTCATGGAGAAACAATTAGGATATTTGACACCATAAAGTCATATGCAGCCTATACTACAAGAAAAACATGAAATAAAAACCAATTTTAGAGACCAAAAATAATTAATTGCTATAGTAACTAAATTAGAGACCATTTTAGAAACTAAAAAAATTGGTTTCTAAATTAGTTTCTATTATTGTTAAATGGTTTCTAAATTGATATCTAATTAGCTACCAAGGTTTTAACTACCAATTATTCAGTTTCTAAATTTGGTAGCAAAAACCATGGTTGCTAATTAGATACCAATTTAAAAATCATTTAACAATAATAGAAACTAATTTAGAAACTAAAATTTTTTTAGTCTCTAACATGGTTTCTAATTTAGTCACTATAGCAACTAATTATTTTTTGTCTCTAAAAATTGGTTTCTATTTCATGATTTTCTTGGAGTACTATATAACAAATCAAAACATCACCTCCAATCTAAAACATTAAAGTTGGTATTGCCAAAATAAAAATGTATCATGTTATTGCATGTACAATTTAATGGGTATGACATGTTAAGGACTTGAAGAAGAATTTATTGTTCATCAAGTCATTAGATGACCTCCAATGTATGATCCATATTATAGGTGAGATCTTATAGGTGGTCAAAGAAATATGGTAATGATGAAGGTAGAAAAGATCATGACAAATCTATGTAAGTCTTTGGAAGATACATTGCAAGAAGTAGATGCGTCCACTAAAACAACAAGTCAAAAAGAAGTGTTGATAACGTGGAATCACATATATGATCATATGTCAAAGCATGGTCTGGAAATCTTTTTTTGAACATAACCTTTTATCCAAGCTCAAAGAAGTTTAATTACCTTTTCGCAAGCACTCTGTGATAATAAAGCAATATATATTGAAGTTTACTAGAGTGACTATCCAAAGTAATCACATACTGGACTTAATTTGTTTTGATGCGTGAAAATCACCAATATTATCCCTCAAATGAGTAAAATATTTTGTATCATTGAGTGATGATTACTCTAAGAGATTGTTGGTGTACTTCATCAAGAAAAAATTAGACGCATTTCAAGCGTTCAAGGAATTCAAAAATCAAGTAGACTTTGTAACTAAATTAAGTGCTTGAGGACAAACAATGTGGGACAATGTGTAGATGATGCTTTTTTAACTTTTTACAACAAGAGTGTACTACAAGACAATTTTTTGTTTCACATATACTTTAGTAATGGTGTGAGAAAAAAAGATGAATATGTGAATATAATAAGAACTAACTTGAGTGGCCAAGTCTTTATGGATAAAACTAGTTAAAATATCCTATTACGTGATAAATCAAATTGTCATTAACAGTGATTGGTTTGGAACACCAATGAAGAAAAGGAAATGCAAACTCGTTGATTATTTTTCCTTGCATATCATGTTTCCATTTGCACCTTATGTACAAATTCTAGAAAAAGAAAACAAAGTTAGATTGAAATTCCAATAAGTGTATATTCTTGGACTACATTGACAATATTTTTTAGATCCCACTACCCACAAGGTTATAATCAATAAGGTAAAGTTTTTTCCAAAAATAAATTGAAAAATGAGTTGAAAAATGATAGATTTTCATACGACCTTTCCATAGTACAAATATATAATACACCTTCAAAATGCTCACCTAAATCAAAATAGAAGCATGAAGAACAAAATTCAAATGAAATAACAAAATCCAACATTCATATTATGTTCTAAATGAAGAAGGAGATCTTCAACTATTTAAGTGTTTATGCATGGTTCAAATGCTTCTATGTGGATAAATACAATGCAAGAAAAAATATAGGCTTTTAATTGAATCAACACATCGCAACTTGTTGAGCTTCTAAAATATCGAAAAGCGATTGGTTGGAAATGAATCTATAAAATCCAATGTGATGGATATGATCAAATGAATACAAAGTTGTGGTAGATTGGTAATAAAGTGACGTAGTTAGAAAGAAGACATTAACTTCACTAAGATACTTTTTTCAGTTACTTGATTGACCACAATCATATTTGTTCTAGTAATGTGTATGACATTTGATTTACATCTTCAGTAATTAGATGTAAAAAAAATTTAAGAAAACTTGAAGACAATATATGTATGCTTTAACTAGAAGGCATTAAAGAACAAGAAAACTTTGTTTGCAGGTTGACAAAATATCTTTACGGTTTAAAGTAGACGCCTAGATGTTGCTGCAAGAAATTTGATTCCTTCATCATTAACCTTGGTTGAAAAGTTGATTTTGTACGGTTAAGGAAAAAGTACAACACTTTAGAATTTTTTATTAACTACTAACAATAGTTAAGTGTAAAAATAGTTACATGAAGAATCTTCCTACCTTTTCCATTTAAATTTTGCTCATGTTTGTGATTTAGCATTGGATTTTTAACAACACAATTTGGTACTCAACATCATCTATTTTTCTATCATATGCATTATTCAAACACTTAATACATAAAAATAATTAAATTTACATTGTAGGTAAACTTTAAGTAAGGAGCTAATCATCAAAGTTTTCAATGTAGGGTGTACGAGTCTTATACTTGTTGAAGTGTTGGCAACATATGGTTCCCCCATTGCGACTAATCGTTATTGCATCAACTTTACTTTTTCCTCCAACATTTCATACCTTTGATTTACTTTAAGCAAGCATGTTCTCTTTCAATTATTGCATTTGTTATTTCCGTTGTTGCCTTAGTTGTTTTAGTTACTTCTTGAACTTATTGATGAAGTCATTCATTATCAGCTAAATGCTCATTGTGGTCACTGGTACCAATCAATAATGAGGGTTGATTGTGAGGGATGACTCTCCATGGCATATGCTTTCATTCAAGGCCCCAATACCATAATATTTATCTATACTTTTGTCTCCAACAACATCCTTCCAACATTGAAGCTTTGTTGTTGCATTTATATGTTGGATATTGAAAGTTGATCATTCATAACTGTCTGATATGGTGACCTTGAATCACTAATGTAGGTTTCCTAATCGATTATTGAAATTACAAATGTTAGGATATTATATTAAAAATATAAATAAAATAACAAAATATTCAAAAATGAATTCCCCTCTCATTTTTATCTAACCATTTTCTTCTAGTTCATGACCAAGTATAAGAGGAGATTAATTAAATTTTCATTGAAAAATGTATGATTTTTTTGGAATATGATGTAGAAATCATAATTTATTGTGTGTCATAGGATTGGAGCATCCTAAAATGCTTTTTATTTCTTTGTTCATCCTTTGTTGATAAAAAAAATAAAAAGAAAATATTTATTTCTGAAATGAGATTAAATTTGGTCCAAACTATTGTAACATTTTATTTCTTTAGTGATTAAAAAGAACAAAAGTTACAAAGGTTAGTGTAATTCATAAATAACCCAATTAACTTCGTTAATTCTTATACAATTGTGCTTGTATTGTGTGCATCTTCATCTTCATCTTAAGCATATAAATTCCAAAGGAGTGAAGGTAGCTAGAAACTTCAAAACCAGACCTAGGGTCCCTCTCATCTTAGGCTCATCACTCTATTGTCTCTTTAGGGTCCCCGAAAACCTACTACTAGCCCTAGAACTGCAATTCATCTTGCATCTCACACTAATGGACACCAAGTTTATTTCCATGTGTTAGTGTTTCCTGCCTTTTGGAGCTACTTCATCATTATTATTTTCTCATTTAATTACTTATCTATTTTTATGAAAAACTTTGTTCAGTATACTAAGTTAATGCTTTTAGTAATGTTGAAAATTAAAATAGAATTATGATTTTAATAATAATTGAAAAAAATCTTAAAATTATATGTATATTATTCTATGAGATATTGTTCTTCAGTTAGATAAATCATATCGAAGATTTTACTTCTCTTAACTCTTTATTATACTATTTTAGAAAAAATGTACATACTTATTAACAAGATGATTTTGTTTCTATCACAATGATTTATATAAATAAAACCCTATTTTTCTCAAAAATTCATCAAATAGTAATTTTTTAATAAAAAAATCAATTAAATTAATTAAAGTATTTGATAAATATTTAATTTTTTTAAAAAAGAGAACACCAAAACTCCAAAAATCAGATAAAACCAAAACAACTAAGAATATAAATCTAATATTTATATATATATATATATAAGAAAAACATTAAATAGAAATCAATTTTATATAAAAAATAATTAGTTGGTATAGTAACTAAATTAGAAACCATTTTAGAAATTAAAAAAAAAATGGTTTCTAAATTAGTTTCTATTATTTTCTATTATTGTTAAATGGTTTCTAAATTGGTATCTAATTAGCTACCAAGGTTTTAACTACCAATTATTTAGTTTCTAAATTTGGTAGCAAAAATCTTAGTTGTTAATTTCATACCAATTTAGAAACCATTTAACAATAATATAAACTAATTTAGAAACTAAAAAATTTTTAGTCTCTAAAATTGTCTCTAATTTAGTCACTATACCAACTAATTATTTTTTTATCTAAAAATTGGTTTTTATTTCATTATTTTCTTGTAGTGTATATATTCATTAATAACACGAATATATATATATATATATAACTGATGACATGACAAAAAATAATCGCACCAACACCATCAAATAATAGTTATCATTAGCCCAATTATTGTTTTGTCATTCATTATTAATTCTTTTATTTATTGATTTGTTTTTGTCATTATTATTAATTATTTGTTTATTAGTTCATTTAATTCATAATTGCCTTTATAAACATATAGAAAGTCATTTAAATAAATATTAATCATGAGTGATGGTGGTGTTGGTATGGGTGAGGTTAATGATCCGATTGATGTTAGTATCCATAATGGAATAAGCTCACTCACGGGATTAACAAAAACATACATAAAGGACGTTGTGATTTTGAAAGGTGATTGAGAACTCAGTATTTTTTTTCCTTCATTAAGTATCTTTTTTACTTGTCCACTTTGAATTTGATCTAACCAAAGGTAAATGTCTCTAAACGTCTCAAGTAATTCGAAAAGCATTTAGTTTGTTACTTATCTCATTTAACTATGAAAGTGATGCATGATAACATGCTTTTATGAAATATTTTTTAAAAAAATTATAAAAAACTTTCATGTTAGGCATCATTATGCTTCTTGACATCTAAGCTAAACTGACACCCCAAATAACAACAATAATTTACCATCACATGAAAAAAATATTATTAAAAAAAATATGGAGGACTAGCAAATATTTAAGTTCCATTTTACTTTCTTTTATTTTTTTATTAATAAAGAATAAATAAAAACGAATAAAACACTTCAGAAATATCTCAACCTTTATACAAAAAATAATCAATGTCAAACTGCTCAACACCTATTCAACAGAGGTTCCAATAAACACTAAAAATCAACAAACTTTTTGTGTTTTTTTATCGGCAATGATTGTTTTGTGTTGGAGGATAACATTGTAGTACAGTAGAGAGAAAGTTCATACACAAACTTTTGTTATTTTCTTTCATCTCTTATCTTCTTGTTTTTTTATATAGATTGAAATAACCTCAATTTATCTCATTTCAATTTATTCTTTATTACTGATAAATATAAAAAATACATGTGATCGGAAACTTATGCATACCTATCTTCACGACAAATTTAAATCTTACAAAATACAATTACATTGTAGAGAACATTGTGTTGCTCATATGTAAACAATGATTATTGTTGCTATAATATTAGTATTAATGATATATTAAAACACCATATATATGTACCTTGCTCTTGAATATGATTATGGCAAGTTCTACATTAGAAAGAAGAAGAAAGTGAATGATATCCCAAAGTAAAAGTGGTTTTGGTGGCAACATGTGGACACCATTAGTTTGGCATGCAAGACATTCATACATCTTTTAATACGGCAAGACAAAAGAAAGACACCAATAAAACTAGAACAAAAAGAAGAAGACATTGATTGCATTATTAACTCAAATTATCCACAAATTATAAGTTGTTACATTACGTAGCCATGTTATTCACTATCCTCATCACAACAAACACATTCATTATCTTGCCAAAAGGAAACCACACGTACATAAAAACTCAAATTTCATCACCATTCTCATCTTCCCACACAGATATTATTCATGTTTTACCACACATTCATTGATGCGTTACAAAAGGTGTTTAGATATAATGTATGTGACGTATGTGGTTATAATTATGGAATATAGTAAGTGTGGAACATGAGGCAATCATTTATTCAACTTAGTAGAAAACTTTAACGAGCAACACCATCGAGTAGTGTAGATCAGGAGATAGTGTCTTCTTTCGTATTACAATAAAAAAAAAAAAAACTAGGTTTAAGAGTTTTCATTTTAATTTCATCCTTGCATCTTTAACTTCTTTTACTTTGATCAACTTCTCTAAAAATAAATTAATATAATAAAATTGTAAAAAATCTTAAGAGCCGAGTTTAAATTTAACTCAACTTTACAAATTCTAGTCAATGTGATCTTTTCAACACACTCTTTCAGGCTGAGATCTTCTAACTTGTGCGTGAGACTATATATTATGGATGGTCCAATAACGGTCATAACCAGTGATCTGATCATACTAATAAAATTTTTGTTAAAATAAACTCCAAACGATTTTGATAACATATTAAAAAATTAATTTTAAACTTAACTCTAGTTTAGAAAACTGACTCGTAAATAAAACTTGTAATCATTTATATACTATGAAATGTTTTTATCTATCACTACAAGAAAATCATGAAATAGAAACCAATTTTTAGAGACCAAAATAATTAGTTGTAATAGTAACTAAATTAGATATCATTTTAGAAACTAAAAAAGAAATTGATTTCTAAATTAGTTTCTATTATTGTTAAATAGTTTCTAAATTGGTATCTAGTTAGCAACCAAGGTTTTAGAAACCAAATTTAGAAACAAAATAATTGGTAGTTAAAATTTTAGTTGCTAATTAGATATCAATTTAGAAACTATTTAACGATAATATAAACTAATTTAGAAACCAATTTTTTTAGTTTCTAAAATGGTATTTAATTTAATTACTATTGCAACTAATTATTTTAGTATATAAATATTGATTTCTATTTCATGATTTCTTGTAGTATATAATCGATGTAATATCTACAAATAGAAAATTACGAAAATAATAATAAACTTAAAAAATTAAATGTTGATTATAGAATGAAAATTATATTATATAAAAATTATAATTTGTGGAATAAAATTTTATATTTAAAAAAATAGTGATTGATTTTGGATTGAAATATAATAAAAAAAAAGATAGTGTGGTGTATTAGGTTTATGTGGAAGAGAGAAAGGGAAGTAAGTAGAGAGTGGCCACTGGCACACCCTGTCTTCAAAGATATTGATGTCGGTAACGCACTCTACACTCCCACGTGTGCTACAAAATGTGTCTCTACGTTTATCAATATTTTAATTATAAAGTATTTACACCATTATGTTTATATTTTTGTTTTCTTCTGCCTAGGAAAATCAAACAGAAAATGAAACTTCATTTTTTTTTTCAAATATAATAAATTCACACCATCACACTTTACATTTATATTTATACTTTAAGAAAATATGTATTCAATAAGAAATTCTGTTGTTTATCATAATTTTTCAAATAAATAATTCGAGTGAAATTAATCTCAAGTCAGTATTAGAAACGAGATTTTTTTAATAAATCAATTAAAATATTTAAAAGAAATTTTAACCTATATAAAAAAATAATATATGAAATATATACAAATATCTTCCCCTATTTAAGAACTATAGTTTAAAATGAACATGGATTTTTGAATTGTAAATACGTTTGAAGAAACTTTCTAGTGTATTACTAGAAATGAAATAAGTTTATTCAAAAACTGAAATTAGCTTATAAATAAATTAAAAAATAAAATATAGAGAAATTGTATTAGAAAATTTATACAACTTTTTTAAAATGCAAAACTTATGTGTTAAAGTATACACTACAAGAAAATCATCAAATAGAAACCAATTTTTAGAAACCAAAATAGTTAGTTGCAATAGTAACTAAATTAGAGACCATTTTAGAAACTAAAACAAAAATTGGTTTCTAAATTAGTTTCTATTATTTTCTATTATTGTTAAATAGTTTCTAAATTGGTATCTAATTAGCAACCAATGTTTTATCTACCAATTATTTAGTTTTTAAATTTAGTCTCTAAAACCTTGGTTGCTAATTAGAGACCAATTTATAAACTATTTAACAATAATAGAAAATAATGGAAACTAATTTAGAAACCAATTTTTGTTTTAATTTCCAAAATGGTCTCTAATTTAGTTACTATTGCAACTAATTATTTTGGTCTCTAAAAATTGGTTTCTATTTCATGATTTTCTTGTAGTGATATCAATAATCAGATTACGAAAACGAATCATGAAAGACTTATAACAAAACATATACAGAAAATAAAAAGTTAAGGAAAACACACTCAAGAAAGTCATTTTTGTTTATACATATAACCAACAAATGAGGAAACAAGTCTCACTTTAAGTGAGTTATCTATGTAATAAATGAAATATCATTTTTAATTTAAAATTATAAATTTATAAGTCTTTTAATTTATATATTATCTTTAACCAATAGAACACTTTTAATAAATATTTAGTTATATCTCATTTATTTTAGATAGTACAAATTCTATCTTATAAATCAATTTTATAAATATGAATTACACTTAAAATTTATTTTTAATATAATTGTGATAATAATATTTAAAAATAATTTGAAACAGAATAATCATATGTTTGAGACAATATAAACTAATATAAATTTACGAAACAATTTATTTTATTTTTTACAAATTTTGTTTGCGACATTTTGTAAATAAAATCCTATAAAATTTTAAAATAAAATGATAATTCAACTTTCGATAAAAAAGAAAGAAAGAAACTCTCATCTTCAGAACATATGCAGAGAAGTTGAATTTCCTTTACTTACATATCTAAATATGAAATCGTATTTGTGAGTAATAAAATAAGAGATCATTACTCTTATTTACTTCATCGTCTTCATCAAATTGAAATCAACATTTAATAAAACAGGTCACACTTTATTTAATTAAACCCAAATATTAGTCCTTGTTGAAGAGAACCGGGAATATCTGTAATGGTTAAAATAAAACTAAGTTTCAGGGAAAAAAAAAAGAAAAAAAAAACATTTGTTATTAATTAGTTTTTTAAAGTGAAAAATGTCACATGCGCAAACAAAAAGGTTTTATATATAAATTTTTTATTTAAAGTAAGAAAAAAAAAGTTCCTCTCATATTAAAAATGTAATATTTGGAATTTATGATAATCTAAAAAATATTTAGTTACACAAAATATATATATATATATATTTATCGAAAATGAGTTAGAATCATCCAAAATTGAAATTTAAGCTATACAAATTAATTAATCACTTTTGTGAAGGGTTGTCGGGTTTTGATGATGAAAACTGAATGAACATTTATCTAAAAAAAGATTTTTCGGTGTTAAGTCAATAAGAGTATATAGATAATTACAAGAAAATCATTGAATAAAAACTAATTTTAGAAATAAAAAATAATTAATTGCTATAGTGACTAAATTAGATACCATTTTAGAAACTAAAAAAATTTAGTTTCTAAATTGGTATCTAATTAGCTACCAAAGTTTTTGCTACCAAACTTAGAATCTAATTAATTGGTAGTTTAAATCTTGGTAGCTAATTAGATACCAATTTAGAAACTATTTAACAATGATAGAAACTAATTTAGAAATAAAAAATTATGTTACACTCTAAAATTGTCTCTAATTTAGTCACTATAGCAACTAATTATTTTTTGTTTCTAAAATGGATTTCTATTCAATGATTTTCTTATAATAAATATGTAAATGATAATTAAATAAAAGTATATTAAATTGAAATGAGTACTCCCTAAAGTTATATTTATGGATTGTTGAATCTGATAAAATACTCAAATAACGATATCCGTTATCGAATATAAAGTCGATAAACATGAGAACAAAAGTTAATTTTCTTAAAATATATCCAAGTTATGTGAATCATATATTAATGTCCAATATGGCAAATAGGCACTATTTACCCAAGTAGGTATTATTTACTTAGTACTCTTTTGTAATGAGTAGGACAATATTCTCTTATATTTCATATTCTAGTCACACTAAATTTGCAAAAGCATAAGAGAGAGAGAACTTTCATCTAGAAGCTTTAAAGATTAAATGGTTCATGTTATATTGAAAAAATGTTGTAGAATGAAACAAAATATTAAAATATTAGTAGAAAAATATTAGCTAATCCAAAGTATTTGTAGGTGATGGTGATCCTAAGAAGTAATGATAAACCTATGATGAAGTTATGTAGAAATTGAAATTGTTTGAACATTTGGATGCAATAAGAAGAAGTAATATAAGAAAACAAAAAGCAATAAGCTTGAACAATCTTCACCCCCAATCTAGGGTAAGAAGTTGTTGTCAAAATCATTGTCAGTGGGCGGCCAACAGACACGGCCCTTAGTTTTGGCTTGTCTTAATGCAACCTTCCATGTCTTCTTCTATGGCTATTCATCACTATCTGCAACATGCACTTCCATAATTACACTGTTCATCACACTCCAAACAATATTCTCTTTCTCAAATATTCATCACCAAAACTATGCACTGCTTTTTCCTTTTTCAATTAATATGGTGTTTTCATTCCCGCGTATGACCTATGCATGAATTACTTCTCCTAGGTTTTGAATTCCTACACTTCAAATCAGATGCACCGTGAATTCTTTAAAAACAAGGTAAATTTACAGCTTCATAATGAGTTGAGAATTGAGAATACCATTCAATTGTAAAGTGTATTTTAAGTCTAACATCATCTTATAAAATCGACTTATAAGATTAGATTTACACTCATCCGATAACGGGTGACCTAATAAGTCCAACAAACATTTGTTAGAATAGGCTCAAAAATATCTTTGATACCATATTATGAAGTGGATTTTAAGTCTAATTCAACTTCATAAAACCGGCCTATAAGTGAGATTTGCATCCATTTATATATTATGAAATGCTCTAATCTCTATTCGATGTGAGATTTCCATCAGAAATGATTGAGTGGTAAAAAACTGTCATTCCAACTAATTTTTATATATGATATGTATTGTGTTTTTTAATTTGCAAAAAAAGCTAATAGTACTTAATTATGTATCATGTAGACAGTTAATCTAAATCCTAATTTATGACCACTTAATAATTTTATAAATTGGGTAATTTTCCTTGAGAAGGTTAGGATTGAAAGGATTATAAATATTTACTTCTAGTAGCTTTTAGAATAAAAAGTATTATTGAAGTTCTGTATTCTTGTTCTTGACTATTTCATTACTCACCATTTTTTTACCGAATAACACTTTAAAGAATCTCACACTTATATTGTTACATAATTTTTCTTATATAATCTAAAAGTATGTTATCTTATGGGCTGTAGTGTTTATGTAAGGTAGCTCTTGCATTTGAGGCAGAGTCATGAAATACACATGTCATGTATTCTCATAAAAAAAATTATAATAATTTTAAGATTTGTACTAAAAATTTGTTTCATCAATATCCCTTTTAAAGTGAATAAAATTTGTTTATTTGGATAGAAGAGCATATGATTATGTTGCATTGGATTAGAAGTATATGGAAATGTGTATGGTAGAGGGCTACAAATACAAACAAATGCATAAAGGACAAATAAGCATCAGGGAATAGTGAAAACTGTGGCTACCCATGACCAAATTATTAAGCAGACAAAGATACCATTATTCACCCAACATTCATACCTTCTCCATATCCCAATATCTCATCCACTGCACAATCATATCATCTCTTTTTTTTACTTCATTTCCCACTCTCACTTTCCTCTCTTTTTTTTATTCACACAATTCATTACTTCATTATCGATTACGAGGTAGTGCTGCTGGATTTCGTCAGATATAACAACTCAAATAAATACTAAAACCTCACTATTCAAATTATACATTTTTCATATATATTTCTATCTTCACCCCCATACCAAACTTGTATAAAAACATATTAATAGAAGAATTTAACTTATTTAATAAATTTTTCCTCATATTTTTATAATAGAACATTTCACTTACCTGATTAGCACTACAATAAAATCACGAAATAAAAAATAATTTTTAGAAACCAAAATAATTAATTGTAATAGAGACCATTTTAGAAATTAAAAAAAAATGGTTTCTAAATTAGTTTTTATTATTGTTAAGTAGTTTCTAAATTGGTATCTAATTAGCAACCAAGTTTTAGAGACCAAATTTAGAAACTAAATAATTGGTAGTTAAAACCTTGGTTGCTAATTAGATACCGATTTAAAAACTATTTAACAATAATATAAACTAATTTAGAAACTAATTTTTTTTTTAGTTTCTAAAATGGTTTCTAATTTAGTTACTATTGCAACTAATTATTTTGGTCTCTAAAAATTGATTTTTATTTTATGATTTTCTTGTAGAGTAGTGTCTTCAAACTTATCTATTATGTATTCATTCGATTAAAAATTGTTTATAAAACTGGTTATAGAAAGGTGAGGTTGGTCTTTGATCTTGTTTGTGTTTTTAGTTGGTGTTATCATAGTAGGCAGTTTTTAGTTGGTGTTATCAGAGTAGGCAGTTGACGATATTTTTGTGTTTTTATTTCGTTTGAGGAGATATGTGTTTGCTTCTTTCACTCTATGTGAGGGTTGAACAATATCTAAAATGAATCATATTTATTTATTTTTTCGTGTTGATAATAAAAACTTATCAAACTTTACCATTTAGGTTTGTTATAAAATAAGATTTGGTTAAATAAGATTTAGGAAGGTATATTTTTAGTAATAATAAAGATATAAAAATGTAATATAATTTGGAAAAGAGAAATTGAATGAGGTGAAGTAAATATTTGTAGGAAGAAATAAAGATGAGAGTGAAGATACTTACCGAAACAAACTTCTGACAAGTTTATTGAATAGTTTTTTAATGTGAGGTATGAAACCAATGGAAGCTAATAACTAAGACAGATAAAGATGAATTTTGAAAGATTCGGTAACTGTGTGGCAATGAATAAAGTGTAGGGTGCTCGCATATTAATGGACAAATTATTCTCCTAACTTTTTCTCTTCCCATAATTTATTACATCTAAAACCTTTTTCAATTTCATACTTCCTATTTTTTAAATCAAACTTTATTGGATCTTAAACCCTTTCTCATCTTAACATTTATTAATCAATTATTCTATTTTTTTTAACAAAAACTTACAATGTTAAATGTTAGGTATTATTATAAAACTTTATTACAGTTAGGTTAACACCTCAACTAACAACAACTATTTGTCATCACATGAAAAAAATATAATTAAGAAAAATACAAAAAATATGATAGGACGACCAAAATACATATATTAGTACAGAAAAAATTATGAAATAAAAACCAATTTTAGAGATAAGAAATAATTAGTTGTTATAGTGACTAAAATAGAGACCATTTTAGAGACTAAAAAATATTATGTTTATAAATTAGTTTACATTATTGTTACATGGTTTCTAAATTGGTATCTAATTAGCAACTAAGGTTTTTGCTACCAAATTTCGAATCTAAATAATTGGTAGTTAAAACATTTGTAACTAATTAGATACCAATTTTGAAACTATTTAACAATAATAGAAACTAATTTAGAAACTAATAAGTTTCTAAAATGACCTCTAATTTAATCATTATAACAATTAATTATTTTTTTCTTTAAAATTAGTTTTTATTTCAGGATTCATGTAGTGTATTAATAAAACCGATATATAAATAATATATTTCTATTAATAAAAAATTCTAAAAAAACTAGATAAAAATCTAGACGTAGAAGTAAGTTTAATTTTTTTAAAATATTATGTTGATATTGTAACCTAACATAGAATTAGATATTTTTAAAATATTTTTTATTTATTTTTTATTTTTATAAATAAAAATTAACTCTACATAATGACACGCGTCTATTTAGAATTAATCATAATTTTAAATTATTTAATGTGAAAATGAGTAACCTTGTTTGAAATTAACTCAGCATAAAAAGTAGATTAAATTGAGTTATATTATATAGATAAAATTATTGGTTTCAATATCGTTAAAAGTATTTTGGAATAGCTACCAGTTCATGTCAATTAATCAGTTTTCTTCAAAGTGGTTGTAGTTTTTAATTTTCAACAAAATATCAAAGCTTTTATTTCCAATTTAGTATCTAATAATAATGAAAATTATTGTGTTCTAATACTCAATAAAGCATTTATAAACTTAACAAAATACATTTATTGAAATTAAGAAAGAGAGTAAAGATGTCTAATCAAAATCAGCTCCTAATAAATGTTTTTTAATTTATGTAAAAAAAAAAGTTAGCATCTGAAATAGAGAAAATAGTAATTTTCTACTTTAAACGCCACTACATTATTGATCACTTGACTAATGATCACAAAATATCATAAATTATAAAATTAAAACCAATCAATTCAAATCTAACTAAATTTTGAGTGAAGTCGCATTTAACATAGCTAAACCAAAGTTATCAAAAACTTAGAAGACTAATATTGATATAACTTTTCTTCTAATCACAGTCTTTTCATAAAAAATAAAAAAAAATACTTGAATCTAAAATTTTGTTTTGTGTTTCCTTCACTAAAAAAACTAAATAAAGATTAATTTTAAAAATAAAATAAAAAATAATTATTATATTAACTAAATTAAAAAAAATAGAAATTAAAAAAATTATTAATATCTAAAAAAAATTATTTTTAATAAATTAATATTTAATTAAATATCAATAATTTTTTGAGTCTATAAAATAAATATAATTTAATTAATATAATGATTTATAATTTTTTATCTTTTATAATAGTGCTATTTTATTGGAAAAACTAAATTGATATTTAGATTAACTAGTATATACTTTATTTCATTATTATATTCTAATTTTTTATATATAAACGTATCCCCTAATATCACTTCATTTATTTTTATTTTAATAATACATTTGTTCATACAATGTAAAATTAACTAATAATTTTTTTAAAGCTATAATCATTTAAAAACATATGTTGCACTTAAAAGCTAAAATTAAATTATATAAACATATTGTTTTAAGTGTATTAATAAAATGAATATATTTTTTTATAAAAAATTTCATATTACACGTCATTATACAACCTGACACTACAAGAAAATCATAAAATAGAAACCATTTTTAAAGACAAAAAATAATTAGTTACTATAGTGATTAAATTAGAGACATTTTTAGGGATTAAATAAATTTTTGGTTTCTAAATTAGTTTTTATTATTGTTAAATGATTTATAAATTGGTATCTAATTAGCAACTAAGATTTTTAATACCAAATTTAGAATCTTGATACTTAAAACTTTGGTAACTAATTAGATACCAATTTAGAAATTATTTCACAATAATAAAAATTAATTTAAAAACATTTTTTCTTTTTCTAAAATGGTTTCTAATTTAGTTACTATTACAACTAATTATTTTAGTCTAAAAATTAATTTTTATTTGATGATTTTTTTATAGTACAATATTTTAACAGTAACAACAATCCTCCATTACAAGTTAGCTAACAACTCAATTAACAACAATCCTCTACCATAATACAATTAAGAGATAAATGATAGATAATTTTACTCATACTTAAATTGAATAAATTAAATTAAGAAGCTTATATTAAAGTTATATATAGTTGTACAAATTTCAACAAATTTTGAGTTACTTTAAGAACCTGAGAGAGTAATTAACTTGGTGGTAGAGTCACGTCAAGATTTGAGTATCCATGAGATGATAGTGTCAATCTATTAGCTTGTGCCTTCAGAAGCATGCGTGAAATACTGACAGAAAGTGTTAGCAGAGAAATCTGCCAAAATCATTTCTCAGATGATGCTAGTTTCACTTATGTATCAACTTCCCCAACCTTTATTGCACTTGACAATTTTAACTTCACAAACTCAGTTTTATCACAATTCACTTTTCTTATTATCTCCCTTTAATTGAAACTCCTCTTTTTAAGAAATCATTCATTGGTGAGATGAGTTTTGGAGAACCTCACTAAAACCCTATTATTAGGAGCTGAGAAAGAGAAAGATTTGCAGTGTATGAACTTCTATAGCTACATTGTTGGACTTTTATCACTTCAGTTGCCTCAAGAGAACATAAAAATTGACTGTTTATTATCAAAAAAATGGATTTTTATCACGAAGTAACCAAGTTACTCTAACTCCATTAAAAGGATTGGAATATCTTGTACAGTTCAACCTGCTGCAAAGATATTGCTTAGTTGTTGGATGTTATGTTCTATATTAAGGGTGTGATCTTTTTTGTGGATTATTTTTTGTTTTACATTTCTTTCTTGTAGGATTGGTTTGTCGAGTTTGGCAGTTAGTTATGGTGTTTCAACCTGCTAGTAAAGATCTTGTTTAGTTGTTGGATGTATGTTTTATATTGAGGGTGTGATCTCTTTGGTGGGTTGAGGTAATTGTATCTGTTGGATTTTTATATCTTGAGCTGGTTTATTGTTTTGGTATGTAGTGTAGTGTTTGTTGGATCCTTAGTTGGTAGAGTGTTAGAAAACTTTTTTTTTTTTGTTTTTTTTATATAAGGGTTGGGACACCACTGAAGTGTATCTTTTTATTTTATTTATTCTTTGCTAATAAAAAAAAATGGTTGAAATATCTTTTAATACTCCCTTTTCATAAGCTTTGGGAAATACTACTGTGAATAAGAGTTAACTAAATATATTAATGATTTCATCATGTTAAAATAAATATTAATGACTAGTTTAATATTTTAGTTTAGCAAACTGGACAGTATTTTAGTTTAATATTTTAATTATCTTAATTACTGTGAGAAAATTAAGTTTAGGATTATTCATTGGAATGCATGTGCTGATAAGTTAACCAATTTAAGATTTATTCATAGATAATCTTTTCATTGGTATAATAGGTTTTCATCTCGTTTGTTCTTTGAATTCTTTATGAATAGGTATAGTCTACATATGTATCGATTTTGTTAACACATGTATTTTGGTCTAGTCCCTCCATATTTTTGTATTTTTTTTAATAATACTTTTTTTCATGTAATGACAAATGATTATTGTTACTTCAAGTATCAGCCTAACTCAAATCTCAAATTTCATAGTGATGTCATGAAAACTTTTATTTTAAAAAAAATATCATATTTTATTTTTTTCATGAAAACTTTTATTTAAAAAAAATATCATTTTTTTTTTACATAGAGTATTATTTTTCAAGGTCAAAATTATCCCAAAAATCAACATTTGTTCTCGGCTTCATTGTGTCTCAAACCAAATATTTTTAGTGAAAATTGGAGTAAACAATATTCTTAATCTCAGCTCTATTTTCGCAAAAAAAAAAAAAATGCTCAAGCAAAAAGTAGAACATAAATTCAACTAAAGCAACAAATTTTCATTCGAGTATATTTTGAACATATTTGATGATATTTTAATTTTAATTTTAGCATACTAAACACGCATAGGGTACTAATAAACAATAAAAACACTTCCTGTGAATAGTATTATCTTGTCATGCTATTGTATTATTAATTTGTCTTCAAGTATTGTACATGCAAGCTACCTTCCAAGAGTGAAAACTAACCCCTAACTTAATCTTTTAATTAACAAATTGATACGAATTTTTGTAATTACTTATAACTATAATGTGTGGAACATTCCTACATTGTCTTTGTTTTAGTATAATTTGGAGTATAAAAAGCAGAGGAGGAGTATAGTTGACGTCTTGGTGCATGTAAGATACTATTGTAATTTTGTGAGTTAATTAATTAAGTACTTTTTTTTATTTAATTAATTAAGTACTTCATAATGAGAAAATTAAGGCGTGCATGCATATTATGAATGTATCTTTTAACTTTTTTTTATTGGGTTAATGATAGCAATATAAAATTCTAACGTGGGGAGAATAAGTTAAGAGCAAAGGAATGTTACTATTTAATTCAGCCATCATTAAGTGGCTTGATTCTGAATCGTGGTTGATACGAGTTCAAAGTACAGAATAATATATAATTAAAACAAAAGAATCTTCAAAAAATCAATTAGGGATTTGATGGATTTAGTCCCTGCTTATGTACTTGTAAAAAAAAAACTATTTAAACTAATTTATAATTCTGTCCTTTTACTTTTTCATACTTATAATTCTTTTTTAGTTTCAGTCTTTATATTTTTAAAATATGTATTTTTTTTAATATCAATCAGTTAAATATTTTATAACGTAAATTAGTTTTTGTTTTTAATCCAAACACTACAAGAAAATCATGAAATAGAAATCAATATTTAGAAACCAAAATAATTAGTTATAATAGTAACTAAATTAGAGACCATTTTATAAACTAAAAAAAAATGGTTTCTAAATTAGTTTCTATTATTGTTAAATAGTTTATAAATTGGTATCTAATTAGCAACCAAAGTTTTAACTACCAATTATTTAGTTTCTAAATTTGGTAGCAAAAAATCTTAGTTGCTAATTAGATACCAATTTAGAAACTATTTAACAATAATAGAAACTAATTTAGAAACCATTTTTTTTTTAATTTCTAAAATGGTCTCTAATTTAGTTACTATTGCAACTAATTATTTTGGTTTCTAAAAATTGGTTTCTATTTCATGATTTTCTTGTAGTGAAATTTTATATTTCTTAAAGATTTGTAGTAAAAAATTGTTAAAAATAATTTTTATTAGTGTAAAAATTAATAATACATATTTCAATAGTTTGAACTACAACCAAAAACAATTTCGCGTGAGGAATTTTAATTCAATACTATTTTTTGTATATGTTTATTACTTTCATTTTATATTTTTTAATTGATTAAAATGTTTTTTAATAGTATATTAAATGAATATATTAAGTTTATGATTTAATTGTACCAAATAAAAACATAAGTAATATTGAAAATCAGATAAAAGAATTGAGTTTTCAAAAATATAGAGTACAATCTTAAAAAATAATCGCTTACAGATAAGACGTGATATACATAATTTTAACATTCTTGACAAATTGTAAATTCTTCAAATCAAAATTATTTACTTTCGTAAAACTATTTATAAACTCACACTACAATAAAAACATGAAGTAGATACAAATTTTAAAAAATAATAATAATTAGTTACTATAATAATTAAATTAGAAATCATTTTAGAAACTAAAATAAATTAGTTTCTAAATTAGTTTATATTATTATTAAATAGTTTTTAAATTGATATCTAATTAGTTACTAAATTTTAACTATTAATTATTTAGTTTCTAAATTTGGAAGTAAAATCTTTGATTGTTAATTAAATATCAATTTAAAAATCATTTAACAATAATAGAAACTAATTTAGAAATCAAAAATTTTTTAGTATAAAAAATAGTTTCTAATTTAGTTACTATAACAATTAATTATTTTTATCTAAAAAAAAAATTTATTTCATAATTTTGTTCTATATACTTTAATGGTTGACACGGAATTATTTACTTTATATTCGTATATGTATATAAATATTGTTGAATAACTCTGTTTGAAGAAAATAATGAAAGTGAATCACATGAAATACACAATAGTTTTGACAATTATTAAATAATCAGTGTTTAGCATAAAACAACGTCCTTAAATCAATGAATTGTCTTGTTTCATTCAACCAGGTTTGGTTTTCCTCTTTTGAGGAATTAAAAAGAGAAGAATGTTTATTTATGGAGAGATATGATGAGAAACAGAAAAAGATATATAGGTGGATCACTTTCACTTATGCTAAACAAGTTTCTTTCACTAATTAATTAATCATTTAATGTTGTTTAATACATTATAATAATATCACACCTATCCAAGGCTGCGGATCAGAATCATAAATTAATGGTCACTGCAAACCACAAAACAACTTTCGCAGATGAATTTATTATGTCCTTCCACACAATCCGTTTTTGTTTTCTTCCTTCACAATATAAATAATTCAAACTCTTTATTAATTTATGTTAATTATGTTTTCTCCAATAATAACTTTGATACAAGTGAATTATTTGATATATGTTTCTGCGACATGTTACTTATAAAACTATTGATGTCTTTGTCTTTATTCTTTGGTCGGGCAGGTTGTTGGGTGTTTGATTGAGGTCTTTCTCGTCTTTGCGCTTCTCCTTCGACTCTCAGTCTTAGGTGAATACTGAATTGGGATTACTTGCGGAAGGTACTCCGACGCTCAAGTCAGTAAAGCGGGTGATCAGTATTCAGGTAGGTGCACAGTAATAAATAACGTACCTTCCTCCTTGGGATGTGTGTTATTTATATTATTTTAATGAGTTTATCTTATTGGGTCTGATTAGTGAAATGGATCACACGTATGGATGTATTACCTAATCCCTAATGACAGATTAGCATCACTGACCTTGGTTTGAACGTTAATGGATTTATGTGTCGGTCAGATCATCCGTGATGATTTCCCTAGTCTCAGTCAGGTTTTCCAGATCTCTGTCGGATAGACTGAATCTCGATCAGCGGACCGAATCTACGTGTACAATATATATGTAAGGGTGGTGAGAAGAATAAATTAATTAGGGTTTTTATGTTGGTTTGTGAAAATTGCAATTGTTTAAAAGAATAGGGATGAAAGAGAGGTGTTTGGTGTGTGCATAGAATAATGATTAAAAAGAGAGAAAAGCAAAGCTGCTAAAGTTGGTTTTAGCATTGAAGATGATGCGATTAGGATTCTGAAACACATGCAACTTACTTAACACCTTCTCCTTTGCAATCATCTTTCCCAAGCCTTCAGGATCCCGAATCCAACCTTACTTTCTATTAACCTAATTAATTAATACACACTTGCTTCTCTTAATTATATTCTTAATTAATTAACTACTTACTTTACCAAACTAATTAAAAAAACCCAAACAACCTTTATTTCTCTCCCTCTAAAACAGATTCATATATCTTCCAATACCCACCTTTTCATTTTCCTCAAACTACTTTTCTTTCTCTTTCTAATATCATCAAAATTCATTTCATTTCTCTTCAATTTCCCCATCCCCATATGTATATCACTATTAAAAAAATTATTAAATAAAAATTAATTTTAGAAACAAAAATAATTATTTACTACATTTACTTAATTAGATATTAATTTATAAACTAAAAAATTATTAATATTTAAAATAAATTTTATTATGAATACAATTTATAAATTAGTTTCTAAATTGGTATCTAATTACTTTATATTCTAAAATTGGTAGCAAAAATATTGATAGTTAAATAAATATTAATTTAGAAAATAGTTTATAAAATTTTATTAATAATATAAATTATTTTAAATATTAATAATGTTTTTAGTTTTTAAAATAATATATAATCTAATCAATATAATAATTAATTATTTTTTATTTAATTTTTAAAATTAATTTCTATTATTGATAAATGATTTTTAAATTGGTATCTAATTAACTACCAAGGTTTTAACTACCAATTATTTAGTTTCTAAATTTGGTAGCAAAAACCTTGATTTCTAATTACATACCAATTTAGAAACCATTTAACAATAATAAAAACTAATTTAAAAATAAAAATTTTTGTAGTCTCTAAAATGGTCTCTGATTTAGTCACCATAGCTACTAATTAGTTTTGGTCTCTAAAAATATGTTTCTATTTCATGATTTTCTTGTAGTGTAAGAAGAATGCATAAACTTATTATATATATATATATATATATATATATATATATATTAAATGGACCTCCATGCAAAATCACTTAATTAAATTGTGGTACTGTTCAATTGTAATATTAAGGTAGATATCATATAACTAGGTCTAATATGGCAAAACAAACTTTAAGGAATTTTTTATACGAATGTAGTCTACGTGTATTTTAAGGTTCCACTTTGAACTAATCTAACTCTAAAAAAAATTAAATAAAGTTAGTTCAACAAAATTAAATATAGTCTGAAATATTCTCTGACCCAATTTTTTTTTTAGTTAAAAAAAATCAATCAGATTATTAATGTAACAATAAATATTTCTACCTAAGAGGGATCGTACGTAATAAAATAAAGCCAGTTATTTAGTACAAAAATTAGTTTTAATACTACCACCAATATAAATAACTATTTTTTAGGAGAAGATATATTAGCAACTCATGCTATTAGTTTGAAGAGTCTATATTTTTAAATGAAAAAAAATTCTCTTAATTATTACGTACCATTTAATTATAATATTAAAGAATAATTGTTAGTATTTATTTTTTTATCATGATCTCCCAAAATAATATAAATTATATTATATATATATAGAGGCCTAAAGTCATACTTTAATAGCTTTTACCATGTGGGTGATCGACAATATTATTTTATATATATTCTTTGAAAGCAAAGCTTAACCATGTGTGATGTAATTCAGTTTTTTTAGATATTTATTAATTTGAGTACCTGAATTTTTGTCCTTCCTTGCTTCTACAGTAATGGTAATTATTTTATTCTCGTAGAACATGACACTTTACTCATAAAAATTATTTTCTTATATAAATTAATGCACTTTTTTTGTCTTTATTTTAATTAATATAACTTAGTTAAGAAGTTACTACGGGTAACCTCGGAAACATATTCCATCACCAAGTCAAGATATAAACATTCATTAACTATTAAATTATTATAGGAAGTTTCTTTTCAGTGTTGCTATGTGATTTATTTGGTTTGTTTTACTTTTAAGAAATGGTTGGATAAGCGAGAGTGAAATAAACAAAAGTATGTGTATTAAAATTGACTTATGCAAAAAGGAAAATTATTTATTTAATTATTTTTTATAAATGTATTTGTTGAAAAGTGTATATATATAGCATAGACACCGACACAGACACTAGATATGGACACAGAGATATGTATAATCTCTAAAATGTAGGACACGAGTACATTGATCTATATATTATATAATTATAAATTATATAAATTGACAATAAATGTTTATATGCATAAGTATGTTTCAATTTTTTTTTGTAGCAAAAAGATATTTCTCATGATTGGTTCAAAAGATTTGTTCCTTATTTTTATAATCATAATAAAAATGTATACAATAATTTTGAGTTTTAAAAAAATTAATGTATTTCTCTTTTTTAAAATTGTGTTACAATCATGTTAGAATTGTCCAAAATCTAACAAATATTTTTTTAATGAGACACTTAATCAATATATGTGCTATGAGTGTCCTACAAATGCCGGTGTCCGATACATGTGTCCAACACAAACACACAATTTAAGAGATGTGTCCGAACCTTATAGGTATATACATTAATTTTAACGCGTATTGTGAGAATATCTTGTGGTTTTATAAATTTAATTGCATTTGTACTTTTAACTCAAAAAATGAAAATATATAAAATATTTGAAGAAAAATAAAAATATAAAAATGAATTGAAAATTCTTTATATATATATATATTAAAAATATAATAAAACACCATGTTTCATTACATTTCTTTTTGGATTCGTATGAGTATTTTCAATTGAACTATATATTATTTCTATTAACTCATAATAGAGTTTGAAGAGAGAAATCTAATTTAATAATTGAAAAAAAAATCTAAAATTAATAATAAGAGCCTTACTTGCATATCAGTAGTAGAAGTTGATCCTGCTTGTCATCAAGTTTATTCAAATTAAATTTAGATTCTTATGAATTTGAGTTCTAAGGATACAAAAAAAGGGTTAATAAGAAGAAAAATTCTATTAAAAAAGACTGCTTAAAATTTTGTTTACAAATTCTATGATGATAAAAAAAAATGTTTCCAATCATACATAATTACTTTGAGACCAAAAGTGAAAAAGTTATAAATTTAGTGTTTATTTTTTTTTTATAAGAAAAGTGAAATTCTAAAAAAGTGATATGTGTAGATATTGTTTTGTTTTGTTTGAGTTGAATATGTTGAGGATGTTGTTAGGTGATAAATAGTAAAAATATGGAATGAATAGAAAAAAGATAAGGATGATAAAGAATAGTGAAAATTATGGTAAAGAGTGAAAAAAGGAAGAAAAGGGACCCACTGCTTTTGGCCAAGGCAGCCACCAAACACAACAGAAGCCCTCATTTTTGGCTTCCAATCCTTTATTCTCACTTCATCTCTTTCTCTTTCATCCTCTTAGATATACTATGTGCTGCCACCACACCCTAACTTCCCTCCACCACACCCATCACCACCGTCCATTCACCCTCATCCATTCATCTTCCCATACTTTCCCTTTCTCTTTCTTAATAATCAAATAATATACCTTCTAAATTACCTAAATCAACCTTATAAAATCGCATCTTAAGATAATATTTGCATCTTGTATATTATAAAATATCTTTATTTTTAGTTGATGTGGGATATTGAACACCCTCTTATGTCAAGTGTCTCCAACTCGTACGCGAGACTATATATTTAAGAGTGGTTCGATAACAGTCTGATAATAATAGTTTGATGAATCCATCAAACTCTCGTTATTATAAACTTTAAATGACTTTAATACAATCATAAGAAATGACTTTAAGTCTAGATCAACCTTACAAAACGAATGTATAAGATGATATTTGCACTTACTTATATCACTACATGAAAATCATCAAATAAAAATCAATTTTTAGATACCAAAATAATTAGTTGTAATAGTAACTAAATTAGAAACCATTTTAGAAATTAAAAAAAAAATTGGTTTCTAAATTATTTTCTATTATTGTTAAATAGTTTCTAAATTAATATCTAATTAGCTACCAAGTTTTTAACTACCAATTATTTAGTTTCTAATTTTGGTAGTAAAAACTTTAATTGCTAATTAGATACTAATTTAGAAACCATCTAACAATAATATAAACTAATTTAGAATTTTATTTTTTTTAGTTTCTAAAGGGGTTTCTAATTTAGTTACTATTACATCTAATTATTTTGGTATTTAAAAATTGATTTTTATTTCATGATTTTCTTATAGTGTATTTATACAATATTCTAATATCCAGAAAAAGTGATAAATACAAATTTTTATAAAAAAATTATTTTATTATTTTTTCAAAAAGTACATTTTTCACTTTTTTTTTTATTTGATACTTTTTCTATCTTCTCAAATTCACCCATAATCCTAGCAGACGTAAGAAATTAAAATAAGTACAAAATGAGAATTTATTATTCTGCTTTTGATATTGGAAAAGGGTGAACCCTAAAAAAGTTGAGTTGAACAAGATTATGTGAATCTTAGTGGTGAATATGAAATCCTTTGCTACGTTAAAAAGCTGAGGAATGGCTACAAATAGCACTTCGATAATAACGTGAGTAATCATTTCTACACGTTCACACTGACAATAATGTACTCTTAATCTACTCTACGAAATTACTACGAAACAACCACCTTTCCAAAAAAAAACTATTTATTCATGTTTTATTTATAAAATTAAATTGATATATTATTCAAATACTTAACTTTATATGATGAACGTAAAATATTTTTTCTTTGGAATTTTCGTGTCAATTATTAATCTAGAATATTTTGTTGTCAGAGAAGTGAAACAAAATTATGAACACAAATAATACAAGTTTAAATGTATAAAATATTGGGATAGGAAATAGTATAAAGATTCTTTCATAATGGAGAAAAAAAATTCAAAGATTTCATAATTAATAATAGAGAATAGACTGGGCTATGCGTACTTGGTGGAAGAATAGGACAAAAGTAGAATTTTGCATTCACTATTCAGTATTTTAGTTCAAAATTTGTTCTCTGCATTTTAGGATGAAAAAAAAGGTATAAAAATATTAGTTCAATGAAAGTGACCTTTCATATTTATTTATTTATTTTTATATATATAGACAAGTCGTATTTGATATCTATTAAAATTCTTTTTACACACTAGTAAAAAACTCTCTAAATCATTTTAATTATATTTTTTAGATTTAAATTTAAAAAATCTACATAAAATGAATAAGTTTTGATTTTGATCAATGTGAAAAAAATTTCTTTGTTTTTGTCTTCTAAAATTTGAAATGGCTGTTTTTCAAATTTAATGTGTTTGAATTTCTTTAGAGATTATGAAATTTCTTATCTAAATTCAACTTGAAAATGTAAAGAAATTTAGAGAATTATATCACAATACAAATCCTACCTCTTACCTCTTTATAATCATCTCCATATACAAAAGCTATGAAACAAAAAAAATTGAAATTTATGAATTTTTTTATCTCAAAGAGTATGACCGATAAAAAAAAACAATGTGCAACAAATAAAAAGATGTACATATAAGAAGGAAAGGTTCTATTGATACAAATAATACTTAACGAAAAATAAAAGAAAAGAAAACATATATTTATAAATATTTTTGTAAAAGAACGAAGAAAAATATTTAATGCATCTAAGCATTTCTAGCAAGAGGAAAACTATCAGACAACAACTAGATTTTGACATTGTTTAACAAAGTCTCTTAGCCATCAAGTTAAAAAGATTAGAGTATTGAAAGAACTTGGATTTATACACATCTTATAAGAACAAGAAAAACATTTAATGCACTTAAGAATTTCAAGCAAGATGAAGATTAACAAACAACAACTCATTTTTTTACATTGTTTAATAAAGTAGAGTGTTCAAAGAACTTTTACTTACAATACTTATTTATTCTCAATAATTTGAATAACATTATATATAATTCTGGTAAATAATGTGAGCATTCCTTTGTTGTATTCAATCCAAACGATAATAAGTTACTTGTATAATTTTAAATTTGTAAAATTTAGTGAGATTTGACAAATGAAAAAAATAAGAATCATATTTGTTCAGACAAATATGTATTTTTCTTGAGATGTTAACTTAATTGAGATGTCAAGTAGCATAGTGATGTCTAACATGAAAGTTTTTTATAAAAAAAAACTATCAATTATTTAGATTCTAAATTTGGTAGCAAAAATATTGATAGCTAATTAGATACCAATTTAAAAACTATTTATTAATAATAGAAAATAATTTACAAATCAATAATATTTTTAATCTCTAAAATGATCTATAATTTAGTTAATATAACAACAAATTATTTTTTTCTCCAAAATTGTTTTTATTTAATGATTTTCTTGTAGTGTGAAAACTTGGAAAAAAAACCCAAACCTATGGAAAAAGATTTTAGAATCTAAATATGAATTTTGGAGAGGAATAAATGGAATAAATTTTATACTTCTACTACTCTAATTTATTTATTCTTTTGTCGATTAAAAAGATTTAAATAAAAATAAAGAAAACATTTTAATTTTAACCAACAAATGTGCTTCATTAATTAAACGACCTCTGGTTGGTTGATCTTAAAGAAATGGTCCAATTTTTCGAATTATTTAAATTCTAAGCTCACAACTTTTTTTCCAAAAGTTGCCATAATTCACGAGGCATAACCTATGTTACTAGTTTTTGTGTATGCCAAAAAGCATATCCATTTTTCTTATTTTATTTATGATGTTTTGTTTTTCATATAAATCGCATCAATACGTATATGAATCATTGGGTTACGCCGTCGACCCATCTCACACTTGTTTTATTTGACATAAACCATGCTTTGCGACAAAATCCTCATTCCAGAACAAATATAAAAAAATAAATATGGTATTTATGTTAAGGATGTTAGTTATTATCGGATTATTCTTAAATAAATAAAAAAGCTTGAAATGAAATAAAAGGTTTTGTTTTGTAATGGTCCAATTTATTTAATTTATTTAATGATTTGTTTTCTTTGTTGTTGAAAATATGATTAGAAAGTGGGATTAAGGAGAAAAAGGTGTTGAAGAATGCAGATGGTGTCAGATATATCCACACGAATGTTTGGAAGCAACACAAACTTCATTGCAACAATTATTTCAGAGTTAAATTTAATCTTGGCGGCTATTAATTAACCTCTTTGGTTTCTGGTGTTTCCTTCCATTGATTTTCCCACTCTATGCAAACAAATATTTTGGAGTTTTTCTCTCCAATGGGACAAAGAAGGTAAAAACCCAACTCCTTCATCTTCAACCTTTTTTCTCTCCACAAATACACATTTCACCATTTTTTAATACATATAATGCCATTGTTTGGAGTTTCCATTTCCTACATATTTCACACTGTTCATTCCATTGCTTAGATTTTAAGAAAAACTCAACACATAACTTTAATTAAACATACTTAGCTCAAGATAAATACAATGACTTACACTTCATGTTAGTATTTTAGTATTTTATTTTAAATATTTGTTATTAGGAAATCATTAATATATCTTTTACAAACTCTCTTTCTCTTTGTTAATATGTATTTTTTAATAATTATTTCATAACTTGTTTACTTAATTATTTTATAAGTATAAAAATATTTTACAAAAAAATATTAATAAAAACAATAATACCTTATATTTAATAAAAAAAATTAAATATATTATTAATCAATTAGAATAAATAAAAATTAAATATATTTAGATTATAATTTTAATGCTATAAAGAAATACTAAACAAATCTATAATCATTACAAGAAAATCATAGAATAGAAACTAATTTTAGAGACAAAAAATAATTTGTTGCTATAGTGACTAAATTAGAGACCATTTTAAAGACTAAATAAATTTTTTTGTTTCTAAATTAGTTTCTATTATTGTTAAATGGTTTTTAAATTGGTATCTAATTAACAACCAAAGTTTTTCCTACCAAATTTAGAATCTAAATAGTTAGTAGTTGAAACATTGGTTGTTAATTAAATACCAATTTAGAAACTATTTAACAATAATACAAACTAATTTAAAAATCAATTTTTGTTTTAGTTTCTAAAATGATCTCTAATTTAGTTACTATTGCAACTAATTATTTTGGTATCTAAAAATTAGTTTCTATTTGATGATTTTCTTATAGTGAATATTTTGATTAAAATTATATTTTAAATATATATTTAAATATAGTTATATTATTTAGAATACATGCTGAATAGAAACTAAATTTAAGCATAAAAATTTATGGTATAAACATGTTTTATTATTTATTATATAATTATTTATAAAAATTAATTAATATTTTAAAGAATTAAAATTTATATTATTAAAAAAAAGTATATTATTAAAAAGAAATTATATTATTAAAAAAATTGTTACAAATTTAATTAAAATATAAATAAATGTTATAAAAATTAATAATTTTAATAATATTATAATACTATATTAAATTTTCATATTTAATTATTATAAATGGTATTCCTTATAATATCAATTTTATTAATAGGTAGACCCAAATATATTTAATTATAATACTATTATAATTAAATTTTAAAATATTTTTAATGTAGTTATCATACTACTTTCCTAAATATATTTTTTTGTGTGGAGTGTTATTTTGGAGCAAGGAAGATTTTTATACTACTCTTAATAAATATAATATTTTTATAGTCATAATTTTCGTGTGTGTTATTATGCATGTAGAATAATTAAGTAAATTTTTTATGAAATAATTATTAAATGGAAGAGGAAAGAAGGAGAATGAATTTGCAGAAGAGATATTAATAATTTTCTAAAATAAATTCATTAAATAGAAACCAATTTTATAATCTAAACTATAATTGGTTTTCGTAGTTAATTAAATATCACTTTAAAAACTATTTATTAATAATAGAAACTAATTTAAAAACTAATAATTTTTTTAGTCTTTAAAATAATCTCTAATTTATTTATTATAGTAACTAATTATTTTTTTCTCAAAAAATTAATTTTATTTAATAATTTTATTGTAGTGATCTATTATCTAATTAATCTCAACAGTCAAATTAAAATATAAAAATTCATAATAAAATGTGAAAAAATAATTTATCCCACTTAGTCTTGCAATAAAAGGATCCCTACCTTGTCAAAAAAATCTATGTTAAATATGTAGTAGGGTCATATACATATGCAAGAACACAAATTACTAGCAAGTTTTTGGTTTTGTTTTGAATAAAATTACTAACAACTAATACCTAGGACAATGGTGTTGGCGTAAACTTAAAGTTCATTTCAACCTTTCAAAAAAAAGTTCCTCAAAATGTATGCATTGACTTCATTTGGATCAAACTCAACACGTTTTTAGATGAATATGATAAAGGCATAGCTCAAAGGTTAGTGTATTGAAATATAGTGATTGTACAACTATCCTTTTGGCATAATGTATATAAAATACACCAAAATTAATGTTATAACTAAAAAATTATTAAATAGAAATTAATTTTAAAAATTAAAAAAATTATTTATTATATTAAATAAATTAAATATTATTTTAAATAGAAAAAAATTATTGATATTTATATAAATAAATTTTAAATTGATATGTAATTAGCTACTAATGTTTTCGCTGCCAACTTTACAATCTAAGTAATTAGTAACTAAAACCTTGATAGCTAACTAAATACCAATTTATAAACTATTTATTAATAATAGGAATTTAGATATCAATAATTTTTTTTCTTTAAAATAGTATCTAATTTAGTTAATATAAAAACTAATTATTATTGTTTTTTAAATTATTTTTTATTTAATCATTTTCTAATAATATATACATTGTATACTTACATTTTGAAAATATTATTTTGACAATTATATAATGAAACATATACTAGGGTAAAAAATGCTAAAGACAACGGTTTTTTAGCATTTAGACAGCAGTTTTTGAAATTGATGTCTATTAGTACGTAATCTATTTTATTGACATTGTCTATCTATCAATTTTAATTTAAAAAAATGTCACTGCATTTTGATAGACAATGTTTGACCGTAAATTGTAAATAAACGTTTTTACACTAGTGACATCAATTTACAATTGTGACCTGACATAATACAATTTCAAAATTATTCAATTTCTTATTGTGAAATACACATTTGAGTAAAAAATTATTTCTCTTTTCGATTGTAATCTGGTATAGTTTATCAACCTTTAAACACTCCTTACATTTTTTGCCAATGTTTTTTGGTGTGTCTCTCTTTGTATGGTGTTGAAGTTAAGGTAAAGTAAAGGTAATTGGTGGAAGTGTATGTAATTTAAAAGATTGTGCAATATTTGAAATTTGAAGAATGTTGAGAATGTTGAGAAGGTCACCACCTAGAAGAGACAATGTTGCCAATTTTAACCTGGCACTGTTAAGTTGATGCTCCCATTTTACCAAAAAGCAAAGCATCTTGAGCAGAGAAAATTATTACCCCCATTGACTAGAATGCCCCTTGAGGGTGACTTTACATCCTCATTATCACCTTTATAAAAGCTGCTTCCAGTGAAATTAATAACACCTTCTGCACACTTACCACTATGGGTACTCTCGTCTATAACCCCCTTCTCCCTCAATCTTCAACACATACTCACCATCAAAATATTAAATACTCTTCATAATTTATATCTCAATAAACTATCCTAACTTTAATTCATACAACAACCTTCATTTATTCTACTATAATTAATCAATCAATGAACAAATTTAATACTCAAATTCTTCTCTCTATTCCACTACCCCCACTAAATTTTACTCATACTTCAAAGTTTACAAATACTTTTTTATTAATTATTTTCATTTTTTACCATTATCTTGTGAAAAAAATTAAATTATTAGCATATTCTTAGAGAAAATAGTCTCTATTGACAATATAAAAGCTTTTATATCATTATTCAATGACGAATAATTATATTATCTTTCTTAACTTCTCTAATATAATATATTAAACTAATCCTCTTTATTACTAATAAGAAGGTGAAATTTAAACTTAACTCAATTTTTTTTTAAGAATAATATTAGCATCCACTGATTATGAAATGTCTTTAAATTTTCAAGTATTGTTGTTTGAGTGACTTTTTGAGCAGCAAAGTTTCTACTAAACAAGTAGTTTTTCACAGTAGTGGAAGGTGTATCAATCCTTATTAAACTCACACCAGATTTTGTATTATGGATTAAAAATTATATTTAGAAATTGATAAGTTGCATGATGAGGAAGTAATTGATTTTCACTTTTATACACATAAATATATCAGTGAGGTTCTGTTCTTGAAGAAAGTATATATATATAACAGAAACTCCATTATTAAGTTAGTGTAATAATTAGAGAACAGGGATTAGAATGTGTGTGTGTGTGTGTGATGTTGGAGAGAGAGAGGAAGAGTGAGAGAATAGGAAGCTTACGTGTGTATTGGGGGGCTTGGCCTGTATTTATGCATGCAAAGCAAAAAAATTTACTGTGTGAGGAAATTATGAGGGTTTTGTTTCCTTGTGGGGATATTTCTTTTTCTGTAATGGAGCCCATTGAGCTGCTTGTGGGATCAAGTTTCGAGCATTGTGATTGGGTCTCACACACACTCTCTTTTTGAAAGTTTATTAAGGAGGGCTATTACAGACAATCCCTGCTGAAGATGAGGGTTGGAAGCAAAGAGAGGAACCCAGAGAGAGAGAGAAAGAGAGAAAATAAATAAAGCATTCTCATAGAAAGAAAGAAAGAAAGAAAGCTGATGCAAAAGCTGAAAGTTTAAAAGCAAGTTAAAAGAAAGCTGAGGAAACCGAAAGGAAGAAGAAAAAAAAGAAAAAGACCCTTTTATTTTCCCTTCTCTCTTCCTCTATCTATCTATGTCCTCCTCCTAGGCCTTGTGTACCTCTTTCTCTTTCTCTCTCTCTTCTCTCTTCTCTCTTCTCTCTTCTCTCTTCTCACTTCTCTCTTCTCTTCTCTTCAATGAAATGATCTCTTCTTTCTCTTCTTCCACCTTACTTAATTCTATCACCAACATAGCCTCAGACACAAGCATAGCCACTCCTTGCTTCTCTTCTTAGGCCTTATTATCACATATTATAACCACATCATCAAACCACTTCTCATAGAGTGTACCATGTTAGCGAATAACTTATCTCCATCGTCAGTTCCCACTTCTGAGCCTTTTCCCTGCACTGAAAATGCCACTGCCACCAATAAAAGGAAGAGAAGGCCCGCAGGAACACCAGGTGCACAATTATCATCCATTTTCGCTACCAAATCTGCTCCCTCACTCTTCACTTTATTCACTTTTATCAATTCCATCAAAACCATTCAGAACCTATATTATATATATAATCCAAACCACGTTCGTGTTTTTCAGTAATATACTTGTAATACTTATACCTTATCTGTGTGGCTCTCAAAGAAGATATATATATATATCTGATAATGGTAATTGATTATGGTTTGTTGCATATATGCAGATCCAGATGCAGAGGTGGTGTCCCTGTCGCCAAAGACTTTGTTGGAATCGGATCGTTATGTGTGTGAGATCTGCAACCAGGGGTTCCAGAGGGACCAGAACCTTCAGATGCATAGGAGAAGGCACAAGGTGCCATGGAAGCTATTGAAGAGGGAGACACCAGTGGTGAGGAAGAGAGTGTTTGTGTGTCCTGAGCCAACCTGCTTGCACCATGATCCTTGTCATGCTTTGGGTGATCTTGTTGGGATAAAGAAGCATTTCAGGAGGAAGCACAGCAATCACAAGCAATGGGTCTGTGAAAGATGCTCCAAAGGCTATGCAGTGCAGTCTGATTACAAAGCACATCTCAAAACCTGTGGTACCCGGGGCCACTCCTGTGATTGTGGCCGCGTTTTCTCAAGGTTCGTTTTCTTTATTGTATTCATTCATTATCACATATCAAACACTTCTTTGATTTCACACAAGATTACAAGAGATTGATCTATCTAAGAGTAGCTATTTCATGTGCTATAGAAGGTTTCTTTTTGTTTTCTACTTTCACCATTTTTGAATCTCGTGACTGTGTATCGATTGAGCAGATAGAACTTGCGAGGGTTCTTGTTTTACTTGGGATTTGACTTGAAAGAAGGGAAATATATTTTTTGGAATGGAATGTAAAGTGAACAATGGAAGTAGAAAAACTAAAGGCATTTAATTAAAATAAAAAGAAAATAAAATATTTGACTGATGGAACCTCAATCCATTTTTTTTTCACGAGCTAGTACTGTTCATTGACAGTTGGGGTAACACGGTTTCCAATGCTCCGTTTTCCGTTGGTCGCATACATAATAACTGTTGTGTGTTTCTACAATTGCATTCCAACACCTTTAAGCATCTCTGTGTTTTGTGTGATCATTCGTTCATACGATTAACATGGTTGCATTTTCTTCAATCACCACACTGCATCACAACAAATCCAAGAAATGCCATGAATTCTTGACTTTCTTTTGTCCTTTATTTAGTGGAAACTGGAACCTCTTTCCCCACCATTTTTTAAAGACCTTTTTCAACCACCTTTTATCTCCACTTTTTCCCTTCTCTCCTTTTCTTTCTTCCTTTACATGTTTTTCCTATATAATGCTCATCTTAGCACCCACAAGCAAGAATCATTATGAAAAACTCTTTTGAGTGGTTCAATGCAAATAGTATAACGCTAACAACTGTTTGTTTGTATGTCTATATTCTTTCTCATCTCATAGGGTGGAGAGTTTCATTGAGCACCAAGATGCTTGCAACATGGGGAGGCTCAGGCCAGAATCTCAGCCACTTCAACCCTCCGCGTGCCTCTCTAGAACAGCCTCAAGCCCAAGTCCTTCGAGTGAAACCAATTTCAGCACAGCTCCTTGGCCAACAAGAATCATAATACCAAAGCCAACAGAAGCACCCACAATTTTCATGAATAACCCTACTGCTGCTATCACCACTGCTGAAACCTCATCCAAGAACAACAACAAACTCCACCCCAACTTGGATCTCCAACTCTCAACTCCAACCACCACCACCAACAACAACAACAACAGTTCAAATGTTGCAAACCCCATTGATGCTCTAATATCAACATCGTTATCACCTAAGAGGGATCACCGTGAGAACCATTCAACCCATCTGCAACTCTCAATTGGGTCATCAGATGTGAGTGAGAAAAACGAATCAAACAGGAACTCATCAGAGAAGAGCAGCAACAGCAACAATGCGAAGCAGCCAAACATGGCCTTATTGAGGGTTCAAGAGCAAGCAAGGGAACACTTGAGGATAGCCATGGCTGAGAAAGCATATGCTGAGGAAGCAAGGAAACAAGCCAAGAGGCAGATTGAAGTTGCGGAACAAGAGTTCACAAACGCCAAGAGGATAAGACAACAAGCACAAGCCGAACTCGACAAGGCCTACGCCTTGAAAGAACATGCAATGAAGCAAATCAACTCCACCATGCTCCAAATCACATGCCACGCTTGCAAACAACAATTCCAAGCTCGAAATGCAACCCCCGACGAGAATTCCTTGGTGTTGAGCTACGTGTCTTCTGCTATAACCACAGAAGGAGGAGAAGTTGAAAACGATAATGCAAAAGATCACGCCAAAGACAACAACTAAATCTACTTAGAGAGAGATATAATCTTCTTCATCAACGCCATCTTTCTCTCTAAACTTTATTCTGTATTTTATTTTTCTATGTCCTCCTTTATGGGTTAATACTTAATACCCTTTTTTTCAAATGCAACGCTAATATCTTTGTGAATTGGTATACCAAGTCAAGTGAAGGTGAGTGATGTTGATTATGTAAGTGGGAGTATAATAGCGCACGTGATGGAGAAATTAAAGAGTGTAATTCTTCTTCGTGAAACTTGCAGTTTATTGTGCCATGTTATTTGTTAATTAAATTTGGTATAAAAGAAGACTATCATAAAAGGTTTAATTACATAACTAAGTTTTTATTCTTTGTTTTCCTTTTCTAGCTATTAATTACTATTTAATATCGTCCGTGGCGTAATGATTATGGCCTGAGCGTGCGTATGTATAGCATTGTACATATGATGTACAATATGTAATGGTATATATATACACACATTGTACTTACAAACTAATATATATATATAGGTTGTTTGAGTTTAAATATACATATGTAGTGAGTATTATAAGTGTAGGTTTTCTTGGTTTGCTTATAGCATTGCAATGAATAAGGGGTCAGGGAGAAGACTGAAAATTTGCTACCCTAAAGTTTTGGTTGTTTTGGATTTTGTGTTTGGACTATGTGTAGATCTTTGTTGGGTAGGGCAGAAAACGGAGAACACTGTTTGATGAGCATTAAAGAAGTGTACTGACAAAAATAAAAAGGGAGACCAAATGCTTCAGAAAGAAAATGAATACAAGGGCAGTGTCATAGTCATTCACTCTCACTCATACATTACATGCATACACATATATATCCATAGAGAGAGAGAGAGAGTGTGTGTCCTTCCTTTTGGGCTGTGCAACTATTCTGGCGACTTATAAATGTGAATGAAAAGCAGCTTGCATGTTTTTCAGTGCCACTCTTGTAAGGGGTTAATGACAGTGCAGGGACTCAGTCGTCCCTCTCAAAGGCACACAGACACAAACAAACGCTATTCATGATGATCACCTTCACGTCTCTTGCATAAGAATCAGAGCCAAGTGGGCGCAGCACAGCAGAATTAAGGCAGAACCAGAACCACCAGCATCTTTCCATATATGCAGAGACCATTCAAACCCTCCCACTTTCAAAGCAATTGCCTCTACTGTCAAAATATAACAAACCCAAAAAAATTCCAAAACCAAAAAATATTAAAACGACAACACATTGTCACATTCATATACACTCCAGTTCTTTCTAACGCAGCATATCCCCACAACTGTCATCAACATTTTCAAACTACTCACATTCATTCATTTTTTTTTAACACCATCATAACTTCTCTTTATATATCTTTTACACAAACATGGATACATTTTTTCTTATCACCAACATAAGAATTACTTTGAAGAATGATTCAACTCATATACACAACATTCGAGAAGTCTTACAAGACCACACCTTTCAATCAACTATTCAAAACTAATTCTATTAAAATCACAATCGCACTAAAACGAAACAAGACAAATCAGAGGAATAAAACACCAATCAGAAACATAGATACAATATATGTTAACTATATCACATTATAAGGTAGTCATTCCTCAGCAAGTTGACTTTTCTTGAAAGGAAATTATTTAATAAGTATGGTTATCTGTGAACAATATATAAGCTGGGTTAATATGTTGGGGCTTTGTGTATATTTTATTACTAGAATCGGTACAAAAAGATGTTGAAAAGGCAAAGTGATGAGAAGCTAGCTTAAAGGGTGGTGTATTAATTTGTTTATTTTGTTGTGGTAATGTAGCTTTTTCCTTTTCCCATTGGACCACGTGCTTCTTCTTCTCCTGCGATTATGTAATTGCTTGCTAGCCTCAGCATACATATCAGTCTCCACTATTACCTGCTGGTGCACAAAATTGCTGTACAATTATTATGAAAGTGGAAGGTTGCAGTGTCTCACTGGCTGAGGGGACCTAGTGTAAGTTGCCTGGCTCACTTCACATTAAGTCTCCTATAGTGGGTGGGTTGAGTTCGATTTTCAAACCCTTTTTGTTATCTCAACCCACTCATTCTCTCCATTCTTGTACGGATAAATTAGGAAATAAAACAAAACTAGGGTAAATTACCATCTTATTTCAGTTCTACAACTCACCGAATCTTTTTCTTTTTCAAAATCCATTCTAACAGTAGCTTTAAAACTCTTCCAAACATGTACTCAGTTCAGGAGTTTCTCTTCATACTGTGATCTTACCAAGGATTGTGCTGTCATCAGTGTGTATGATTTAACTGCAGGTTTAATTCTGTTGTAATTAACAGAAGTTAAATGTTAAAAGTTTCATTTTAATTTTAAAAAAATAGAGATTAATTACCTAAATCTTTACATAACTATATACACATTTTAAACTATATGATTGGTTAACCATATGTAGGTAATAGTAATATATATTTAACTTGTTAAACTTTCTGTGTTATGTTTTCAAAATTACTTCTTAAGATTTTTGGAATTTATTATTTCATCTCTTTCAAGCACTGTTCATGTAGTTAATTAGTATTTTTTTTTTCTAAAAGAGAAATAAATAATAAATTTACCTTACTATTTTATAGTTTACAGTATCATTTTATATTTTGATGAAAAATAATGATTAAAATAGACGATTTGAATAACTTGTAACTAAAAAGTGACGAGCAATTTTTTATTTTTTGAAAAGGCTCTTTTATGAAGGGAGAGAAGTAGTACTTTTTTTATCAAAAGGAAAAAGGATTTGATGCTTCATTAAAAGATTAAACACACACAAAAAATATAATATACCTTGTTTTTCTTTAGGTTAAGTACTTAGAAATTTGGCTTTTGTATTTTTTATCATCAATAAAAAAAAAACTCTCTTCCTTAAAACAAAATCTGGATCACAGCAAAAAGTCTAAATTGTACACCATCACAGATATTACAAAAACATCTGAAGTTTTATATATTGAAGAAAAAAAACTAGTTCTTACTTATAAATGGCCATAGTAGTAGCACATCTAACACTTTGAACATACAATAGACATGTTTAAGAAGCAAAGAAACAAAAGTAGAGTCTAGGGTTTTTGGTATTGGAAGCAATCAATCATTCGTATGGCATAGCCAAAATAACAAAACATACAAGGTATGCCATGGAGCTCCTTACTGAATATACAATAGAAATCATAAAGGAGGAAGAAAAAGTGTTGAAGCAAGGTTAATTGAGTGCTACACATAAACAAAAACCTATTTTCATTTTCCATTTTGCTATTTTCCAGCTTATCAATGATTGCTTGGTTTGGTAGTCACAATGAACTATTCTTCTATTCTAAACAACAAGCTTCTTGACAAATTTGGGAAATTGATTTTATATGTGAAAGTGGCATGTTTTGAGAATTTTGATATTTTAGTTTTGACAAGTCTTGATATGATTGATGTTAGAGGATAAAGATGTAGTGAAGAAGAAGAACAATGAGCATTTTAGAAGGAGGTGAGGAAAGGGGAAAAGAGGGTAAAAATAAGAAAAAGAAGGAAAAAGACCCCTCCATAGATACAGCTTTGGTGCACCAAAATTGTCCTGGCTTCACATTGACATAACCCCGTAAAACAAGGCTATCCTATTACATTTCCTGCTAAACCCCTTCACACACTCCTAATGCAAAAAAAACATACTATTTTTCTTTTATATTGTTACTATAAGTTAAAAAAAATTAAAAATTACACTACAAGAAAATCATTAAGTAAAAATCAATTTAAAGACAAAAAATAGTTAGTTACTATATTGACTAAATTAAATGTTATTTTAGAAATTAAAGAAAATATTGGTGTTTAAATTAATTTTTATAGTTGATAAATAGTTTCTAAATTATAGTATCTGATTATCAAGATTTTAGCTGTCAACTTCATAATCTAAATAATTGATAGTTAAAATTTTGGTACTTAATTAGATAATGATTTAGAAATTATTTATCAATAATAGAAACCAATCTTGATATCAATCATTTTTGTTATATCTAATATAATATCTAATTTAGTTAATATAACAATTAATTATTATTTTTTATCTAAATTTAGTTTTTATTTGATGATTTTTTAACAGTGATATTATGATATGAAACTTAAGAGACTACTTAATTACAATATTACTATAGTTTAAATATGTTTTTATCTCAAAAATTAATCATATTTGAATTTAGTTTTTTTTTTCAGTCTTTATTGTTTTATCTTAAACCTATAATATTATTTTCATTTTGAATTATTGAAAAATATTATAAAGACTAAAAGCAAATAATCTACATATTATATAGGGAAAAAAAACTTCAGTGAAAAACTAACAAGGACCAAAGTAGAAAAAAATAGGTATAAAAAATCAAGCAATTTTTTTTAAAAATTAAAAAAAAAACATGAATATATTTTGAGAAAATAAAACTTATTATCATTTATCAACTAACACACCATGTTGGTAGTATTTACAAAACCATTATTAAAACATATAGAACTATTTTCAACTCTAATTTATGGTAATAAAAAATGAAAAAAACTTATATTTAATAAATAAATGGTAAAATATTGTTTTGATACTTCTAGAAATTTAAAATATATAACTTTAGTCCTTTAAAATATTTTTTCTATTTTCAGTCCTTCAAGTTTTTAAATAAACCATTGTGGATTCTCCAAGTAGTTTAATTATAGAGAGATATAAATAAGTTTAGATAGTGTTTAGGGGACTAAAAAATTGTGCATTACAAAGTCAGAAGAACCAAACCTAGATATAGTTTTTTTAGATAGACTAAAACCAGGTTTTAGATATTTTAAGATAACTAAAAATATATTTTATCCTTAAGATAATAATTAAATTGGGAATAAATTTGTGCATTGATCTTTTTTACAAATGTTTTTAACTGCTGAATATAACAAAAATTATACACTCTCAAAACATGTAAGAAAGATTTTGTTTATTATTTTTAATAAATTAATATGCAACGTTACACTAGTTCAGAGGTAACATAATTTCAAATCAAATATGGATATTCATTTATTTGAATTTTTAATAAATATATGATGCAAGTAAAAGATTTTTAGTGTGTGAAAAATGAAATTTGGTTTCTAAATTAGTTTATTTTATTTTCTATTATTGTTAAATAGTTTCTAAATTGGTATCTAATTAGCAACTAAGGTTTTAGATACCAATTATTTAGTTTCTAAATTTAGTCTCTAAAACCTTGGTTGCTAATTAGATACCAATTTAGAAACTATTTAACAATAATAGAAAATAATAGAAACTAATTTAGAAACCAAATTTCTTTTTAGTTTCTAAAATGGTCTCTAATTTAGTTATTATTGCAACTAATTATTTTGGTTTCTAAAAATTGGTTTCTATTTCATGATTTTCTTGTAGTGTAGAAGGTTAAGTAACTGAGCAGCTGATATTGGAAGGAACAGTAGGAAGCTCTTTGAGAATGAAACTGAAGCATAAGCCGACCATTCGATACGAAAGAAAAAGGCAAAGCCTGACAATAGTTATTTAGGTTTCATCTCCCTAACGAAAACACAACTCTTTTAATTATAATTATAGATACAAAGTCATCATAAATGATTTTTTTTTATAAAAGAATTGAAGTATCCCAGAAGAAATGAGGATTTAGTAAGGCATTGTATAGGGCACTAACGTTGTTGGCCATTTGGCAGTCCATCCAAAAAGCCTCAGCTGAATGCAAGAGTTGTGGCTTTAGTGAGAAAAAGGGAGAAAAGTGTTATGTCTCAAGCAGTTTAGCCGGTAAATGTAAGATCAAGTGGGCCTTCAAAATTTTCACTTTAATGAGAGAAAAAAAAGAAAGAAAGAAGGGAAGAAAATGAAAACCAATCAAATTCAGTTAACCAACAACATACACTGGAATGGAATAAATTTCAGTGGTTGGTGATCAGATAAGTCCACAAAATGGTTGGTTTCATCAGGTAAAGTTTCAATCTCTCTGTTCAGATCGAATCATTAGGCTTCTTTTATATATATATATATAAAAGATATTTTCCCACCAACACCTAAATGAGATCTCTTCTGAAATGTTCTGATCATTTTGGTGGTGAGTTTCAAGGATGAGGGAATCTCTGAAATTCTTTTGAGGTTGAAAAAAATGTAATGGAGAGATTAGATATATGAATATGTGATTGCATTTTGAAGAAAACAGTTTCATATGTTGACAGATGATTGTTGTTATTCGAGATGTCAGTCTAACTGAGATATCAAGTTTTATGTGATGACAGATGATTGTTGTTACTCGAGGTGTCAGTATAACTGAAAATTTTTATATAGAAAAAGTTAGATATATAAATATGTGATTGTATTTTGAAGAAAAGAGATGAGGCCCAAATTGAGCAATGATCCAAGTGAATAATTAAGCAGAGACAGAGACATATTATTCATGGGTCCATAGTTTGGAAGGAAGGTGCAAAGGATTTCCATACTGAAAGTCATGATTGTAATTGGACCTACTTCATTCAAGTGCTTTCGTACACATTTCCATTCCAATCACCCCTACATTTCTAAGTAAATTCCATCCCTTCATCACCCAAATTTCAATGTGGTCCAAACTTTTTCCTCATTACAAACTAAAACAAAACTGACTCATTTTTTTCTTCACAATATCATCAAATGCACAACATAATTTGTAACTTCTTTTAATCATAAAAAAAAAAGTAGGTTTCCTTGTTAAAAGACCATTATTAAAAATACCCAACAACACTTATAAGAACATATACTACTAAAAAATCATTAAATAGATTATAAATTAATTTTAAAGACAAAAAATAATTACTTGTTATATTGACTAAATTATATATTATTTTAGAGATTAAAAAAATATTATGTATATAAAATGTTAATTTTGTTTTTTTTGATTGGTGATTGAACTTAGTGGCTTGGATGATGAAACAGAAAATTAGCCCTGGTTAAAAAAAATGGGCTTGAAAGTCCAGTAGAAAATTGTGAGACTAAAAACAAAATTGTTAAGATTACTATAAAAAGGCATGTAGAAAGTTGAGAAAAGAGAAGGATGTTAAAGTAGTTATGGAGTGAAAACAATGTGAAAGCAGTTAGCATATTTAGAGTACTAAAGTTTTGAATTATTTAAAAAAAAAACATCATATTTATCAGGCAACACCAACGTGAGGAGGGGCTCCATTTGTCTTGCTGTATTTTCATAAAGCCACTGTCTTGTTTAAGCCATGCTGTGAATAGTGATAAGAAGTTGTACAACTTCATTCACCACAGCACTTTTATACATGTAAAATAATAAAATTGTGTACTATAAATGGTATCAAATACACTAAGCTAAGTGAAGATGACATTATTATTAGAGATTATAAAAGGTTGGGGTTGGATTCTTTTTGTGTACAGGGGATATATATTGGAGCTTCAAACATTTGTCCATAGTGTCTCCAAGGAATCAATAATGTACACAGATAGTTTTCTAATATCCTTCGTGTTACCTGTTATATTACTTTTATATAAATATTGAGGTATCTCTTAAATTCTTTTATTATTATTATTTTCTTTGGATTGGATTGGATTCAATTGCTTAAGCAAGTTATTTTTGTATGGTTTATCGAGATCAATTCGTCATTCCTCTTATAGATGCAAAGATGCAAAACTTATAGCATTGTTCACTTAGTCTCTGTACCGGTTGGAGTCGAACGAATCACGTCACTCGGTATCGAAGGTCGTCTGATCGCATAGAGTTAATGCATCAAGGTAAAATAAAGAGATATGTGACACATTAGGCAATGTCATTTTAATAATGATCCATGTTAAATGCGAATCATAAACGAGATAATCTATTACAAACACTATATATAAGTAAATGTATGTTTTTATCATTATACTAACCACATTCAAATAGAGCGCACTTACTTAATTGTCGGAGAGTCTTTTGCAGGTACACTCCCAATAAAAAACTAAGGAATGAATATGGAAAAGAAAGAGAGTAAAACACAACTGAGTGACAAACATCAATTGTTCAACCGATAGCAGATACTATCTAAACTATCTAAACCTTGTACAAGTGCGTTTCATGTTGGGGCTTGAAGATTAGAAACTAATTTTGTTATACAATTAGTTAACTAATTCACAAAGTGAGGATGTAGAAGTTAAGCACCATGCAAAACAACCTTTTACAATAAATAATAAAGATTGTGGAGTTGTGTATAAGACAACATACAATCAAGATTCAGAGCTTGAGATTTGCATGGTACCTCTAACATCATTCAATTCGATTATGTTAAACTCAAGCCCAAATGAAAAAATAACATTAGTATCAATGCTTGCCAAATTCAATTAAATTACACCAAATTACTGTATTAACCACCTGAAAAAAAAACATTTGTAGATCATAAATTCAAAATCAACTACCAAATAACTTATAACAATAACAAAAAAAAGTATAGAAGCTCAACACTTTAAGAAGATAGAGAAATATTTCCAAACAAATCAATACTCATTATAAGGGATGAACTAGTTGAAAGAATTTATTTTTCTCAAATAACAAACAATTAATAAAATTGTCAAACGCTCACACAATAAGTTAAAAGAAAAAGAATTAAGAGACATTAAAATAACACTTATAAATTAAATAATGCTTAGATAGAATTGTCTTATAACTTGTTAATTTGTAAGTAACAAAAAAGGAAAAGTGGAAGGTAGATATAGAAAAGGTCATGTTGAAAAGAATAAAAAAAAATGAGAAGCCTACATAATAAAGGTTAAAAAAAGGTTATCGGGCCAAAGGCCCAAGTCTTAACTAATTCAAGAGAGTTTCTTCCTGTACCTCTACATTTTTCTTCCAACACCCTTACATTCTTTGAAATACCAAAATTATTTTTTTCACAGTTTTGGGTTATTTCGGAATAGGGATTTCACTAAAAAAATGTTTTCAGAATAAAAGTTCCATAAGCATAAGCAAATGATATTTTCAGAATAGGAAGTCTGAAAGACAAAAAATCTTTCCAGAACAAATCTAATTAGCTATCAAAATTTTATCTATCAATTATTTAAATTTTAAAATCTGTAATTAAAATCTTACTAGCTAGTTATATACTAATTTAAAAACTGTTAATTAATAATAATAATAATTAATTTTGATATTAATAATTTTTTTAATTTTTAAAATAATATATAATTTAATTAATATAATAACTAATTAGTTTTAGTATGTAAAATTAGTTTTTATTTAATATCTTTTACTCCTACTCATAGTTTTATCTACTAACCATAATAATCTATCACATACATATAAAGAAAGGATAAAATACACTGCTAAGTCATTTAATTTTTAATTCAAAATCAGAAATGAATTTATAGGAAAAACCTAATTTCATGTGACAATTACTTTATATTATTCTCACAATAGTAATATCGTATAATTTTCTTTTAAAATAGTTTGTTAATGGGTATTGTAAGGCCATTCATAAAAGTATTAATAGAGATTTGAAATTAATTTCAGAATTACTAAAAAGGCTTATTAAATATTTCGTAAAATACAGATTTATTCATTTCGGGCTCATATTATTCTGTAAAAAAAAGATTTATTAAATCCAAATATTTAGCATTTTAAAAAACAATAAAAAAAAGTTCCAGAAGAATCATCAAGGGAAAAAAATAAAAATGCAATTACAACATTTAATAAGAAAATGTTATTACATTTAAAATAAGGAATTACAAAGAAAAACTCTAGGTAGTTAAAATATTCAATGCATTTTCTTAATAAATATCCTTACATACTTATGAATAAGTACTTTATGTTAAGACAAAAAAAGTTAAGCATTGACTTTTTCTTGTGTGTTTGATTTTCTTTTTAAGGAATTTAATGTGTTTGTTTCTGTAAAAGGAGAAGAAAGAAAAAGTAAAAAGGGGAAATTATGATGTTGGAAAAAGAACCAAACTAAGGTTGCTGTTATGTCACTGTAAAATAAAATTAAATAAATCTTATTATATAAGGCGAGATTTCCGGTGCTTAATTTTTTAGTTTTTGTTTATTTTATTTATTTATCTCAATTTAAATATAAAAAAATATTTTTATCTTCATATTTTACTTCTATTTTTTTGTACTGTTTTTCCCGTAGCATCTAAACAGAATGTTAGAGGATTTTTTAACTAAAAAATATAGTAATACATGTTTTGTACATAATTTTTATGTTTTGATGGTTATGTATTATTAATATATTTATTTATATTATTAATTCGTAAAAAATATCATATAAATAATTTAAAGATAATTATCATAAAAATTTAAATATAACTCAATTTTTTTTAACTTTATATATTTTGTGAATTTAGAAGAATTAGATGTGAAATATAGAATGAGGTAAAGTGGCCCAACCCAATGCTGTAACCCGCCCAGCCTGTTGTCAGTGGTTCAATTATCGATGGAATCTTTAGTACGTAAAATAGTAATAATCTCATAAAATAAAATGCATTTAAAATTATAATAATAAAATCAAATCAAATGTTCATTTGCAGTTCAATTTTCACACATTAAAAAACATTTACCATTTTGAAACTTGAAGTTTGTTCATCTTATGCCCAATATATTTCAAATCCTTAAGAGAGCTTTAAAATTGAATATAGAAAATATCTATTTTAGCTTCTTTTCGTTCAATATCTAATACGAATAAATAAATAAATGTTTATTTTTAAATAAAAGTAAGTATAATTTTAAAATTATTGTCGATTCTTATATATTAGTTATAATATATAATTTTAGAGTAGCGTACTTATTCTCCTCACAAATAATTTATTTATTTAGATTTAAGATATATTTATATTTAAAAATGTGTATTTATTTTTATATTTATGTGTTTATTCATTAGTTTTATCTAAAATAAAACCTTATTGAAGATACTATCAACAAATATTGTGATAATGATAGTACTAGATGTGGTGATAACAATATTAAAGATATAAATGAAGATGAAAAAATCAATAATGATAATAAATAACGTGGCAATGATAAAAGTGTAAATATAGTTAAACTAATAATAATAATAAATAAATAAACATTAGATTTATTATTAGTAATGAAGAAAAAATTCATTAATGAAGTAATAAGAGGATATTTTTCTAAAATTAAAAACTAACTTCGTAGTTTTTTATTTTAAAAATGAATGTAAAAGTTTTTTAAAATTAAGTCAAAAACTATTTCAACTTCGTTTTTTTTAAACAAGTTTTATTTTTCTTAAAAGAAAGATTTATTTTAAAATTTGTTTTGGAAAATCAAATTCTAAAAGCGATCCTAGCGTTAAGGTTGGAGAAATGGATCCTAGGAGGAGGTTTTAATAATCAGGGGTTTTTCTTGTTATACCCCATCAAAATCCTTTCTACACCCCCATCAAATTTCTTCAAATAGGTAAAATGATTAAATATCTCATTTAACTTATTCTTATTTTAAATTTTTTTTTATAGAATTATGTTTTGAAAAACATTCTCCATAATACTGGAAACTATATTTCAGAAAAAGTGTCCAGAAAAAACAATCCAGAAGTTATTTAAGAAAAAAAAGATAGAACAGTCTTTTTAAAAGTTGGTGCAGGAAGAATTTTGATAGTTAGAGCAAGAAACACCCTTCAACCAGTTATGGTCAAATCTTGGCCCATTTCATCAAATTTCGCCAGTTTATTTTTTAATTTTGTTTTCTTAAATTTTGTTATATATATATATATATAATTTTTTAAATAATTTTTTATTTTAATTAAAACAAACGGGTTGGCATCTCATAAAATCTATGAGGTTAATATTCATTGCTAATTAGGATTTTAATTTTCATTAATCAATAACCTATGTAGAACTTTCATATTACAAAATATTTTCAATAGTTTTTTTACTATAGGAGTGATGATGGTGATGTGTAGAAGAATGAAAAAAAGAAATAAAACACATTTAAAATGTGGCAATTTGCAGAGAAAGAGGAAAGAAGATGCAACTAAGTATATAAATATTTATGCTGCGCTGACTGAGTATTGGTCTAAGCAAATTTGCACATTTTGCATCTCAATACATTTTTTTTTAATATTTCTTTAATATTAGAATCTCTTTTTTTTTTAAATGTTGAGATTAGATTTTAAGATGGCGTGCAGACATTTTTGTTCCTTTGCTCTCTTCATTTTCCATTCGTAGACGCCAAGAACCCTACCAGGTACTGCTCCCTTTTCCCTCTCCTCAAACATTCTCTTGCCCTCTTTTTTTTTCTTCAAATCATCACATGGGTTCACTGCAAAATCTCTTCTTTCTCCCATTTTCCCACTTCCATTTTAATCTTTGATATTTTTTATCTGCTTGGTTTTTACCTCAAAGATCTGATTTTTTTACCCTTTTTTTCCATGCTAAAATGGATCTTCATCAAAGCCCAGAAGCTGAAATCTTTGGGGCAGGAGGTTTTGCATGTGTGCATTTGTGAGATTTGTGTAATTTATCCCCTTTTATGGTTTGACTTTATTTGAGCTAAAGCAAAGGTGAGTTTTTTTAGGTCATTACATTCTGCTGTTTTTTTGTAGTTGTAGTTGCTTCTCTTTCTGTTTCCCATGTTAAATGTGTTGTGTTCTGAATTGTGTTGGTTTGCTAGGAGAATGCAATGGAGTTGGATAATCTGTGAGGATATTTAACATAGTGTACATTCACTGCATTGTATTCCTGCAAATAGTTTCATCATTTGGTGTTGTGATGGATGGTGATAATGGTCTTAACATCCGTAATTGGGGTTACTATGAACCGGCCACATCGTTTAAGAGCCACCTGGGGCTGCAGCTGATGTCATCCATGCCGGAGAAGCCTTTAATCGGAGGGCGCAATGCTGCAGTTTTATCTGGCACTAATGGGGCATTTCACCACAGGGACATTGGCATGTCCCAAACTACGTACCCTATGGAATACATGAGGGATGCTTGGATGAGTAGTCAGAGAGAGAAGTATATGAATATGATACCTACAAATCATAACTATGGTGGTATTCCGGAGACTTCTTCGGCACATCATATTCAAATGATTCCACCACCGGAATTGCCGAAGGAAGAAAGGGCAGTGGAAGAGGAACCTGTTGTTGAGAAGGCAAGTGGGGGCACTCGTAAGAAAAGACAGAGCCCCAAGGTGCCCAAATCTCCCAAGGCCAAGAAGTCCAAGAGGGGCCCTCGTGTGCCAAAGAATGAAAATGCTCCCACAGTGCAACGTGCAAGGGTTCCCAAGAAAACTACTGAAATTGTAATAAATGGAATTGACATGGATATTTCTAGTATTCCAATCCCTGTTTGTTCATGCACTGGAGGTCCTCAACAGTGTTACAGATGGGGCTCTGGTGGTTGGCAATCTGCATGTTGCACAACAGGCATGTCAGTGTATCCTTTGCCTATGAGTACCAAGCGGCGTGGTGCTAGGATAGCTGGAAGGAAAATGAGTATAGGAGCGTTTAAGAAAGTTTTAGAGAAACTTGCAGCCGAAGGTTATAACTTTTCTAATCCGATTGATTTGAGGACTTATTGGGCAAAACATGGCACCAACAAGTTTGTCACCATTAGGTAGGTCTCCTCTATTGTCAATTAGCTTCTTATTCCTTTCACTGTGTTTGTCGTGTATATATATGTGTATTTGCTCAGAGACTGAGGCTTCTTAGATTAGATGGTTTGTAGTACAAGAATTTTCGAGCTCACAAGACATTTCCTGTTCTTTTCTAACTCTTCCTATGTTATTATCATCACTTCTTTGGATTAAGTGCATGGGAAAAATCAATCTTTTGGTTGGTGGGTTGGTCCTGATATGGAACTAACTGATACCATCTTCTTTTATTGATATTTAGAAGTAAAATTTTGTCGGTTCATGAAATTTCTGGTGTTTGAAAGTTATATCCTTCTCTTTTTTACTTCCAACTAATTATGTGTGTTCAGTTGTTCAGTGTTGTATAAATCCATACTTAGTTAGAATGTGCCTATCTTAATGACTGAAAGCTAGGCTCTACTTTAAAACACTGCACAACACTGTTAAATTGCAATGTGTTTTGAGATGGTCTGATTCCATGAATGATTCAGCTTGTTTTTGAAGATGCTGACTGGTCTGAAGTATTAAGTAAATGCAACTTTCAGTTTCCTTTTTACTGTTTTTCTGTGTAAAATGAATGACAGTGTTCTACTTCCAAACATCGTTAGTTCAACAATTTGATTGCTGAATCATTTATACTATTTCCTGGTAGATGCAATTCAGCTTTTAGAGAAACAGGTGTAGTGAACATGTGTGAAGATAAGATGGTTATCATTGTGGTAGATTTTTTTCTATCATGCCTGATTATAGAACAAAAAGGGAAGTTTAAGAAATTCATGGCTTGTATTTGTCAGCCGAAATCAGTGCATGCTTTATGCTCTTTGACTTGGTTCAAACTAAAAGTATGAATGAGATTGTGGCCTACTACTTGAAGCAATAAAGAGTGATTATTATAAGCCTGTCTATAAATATGAAATTTGATACTACAGCTACATGGTCTCACTCTGGATTGTTAGTAAACCAGAAAAATGAGAAATTGCAGGTTGTCATTGTTTCTCAAATAGGAAGGTGAGAAATAGGATAGGGTAAAAAAAAGGCTGAATGATAGAGTGGACGAGTGAGGAAGGTGACATTTATGGTATTGACATGTTCCACATTACTAGTTAGTTGGTGATTGTTATGTATGCCATTGTCATATGTTTCCTTTGCTACTTTATCGTGGTATACAAGTTGGGATAATGTGCACCTTTTGACAAGTGATATGAACATCTTGTATTCTTCTTGTTTGAAATTATATGTATTTTTTATTATTCTTATTACAAATTTGACAACTCATAATAAGGTATATTTCTCTTGTTTTGAATTGTTTACTCTAAAATGAAGACTCAAGGCTTAGTTTTATTTAGGACAAGTAGTCACTTTAGTCTGTGAAAGTTAATTCACTGTCAGTTCAGTTTTGTCATTAAGTTACACACTTTTTGTCATTTTGATATTTGAATTATTCACTTACTAAGTCACTACCATCTTACTTCTTGAACTTAATCATTTACTATCATTTTAGCATCTACTAAATCAGTGATTGTTATTTTAGTATGTCAAAAGTACTTTCAAAATATCAAACAAGTTCTACTAAAATAGTAAAATGTGGTTAAATTCATGACTAGAATAACACTGACAATATGTGGTTAAACTGAAGAACTAAATTGACAGTAAGTAATAAAGTTTATGGATTAATCTGATGTAAATGGTAAAGTCAAGGAACAAAAAATTCAGGAAGAAAATTAGTGAGTGGGTTTTATCCATGCTTTCTGATTAAATATTTTATTTAAGAAAGGATCAGTGATTGCATCTTTTCTGATGGTGAAAAACCGAAGCTTTTGTATGATAACCATGAGCCTTAGTTAGATGGATGGATGAGAATGAAATTGATTAAAATAGAATGATATTAAGTTTTCAATTAGATTATTTTTTAGGTTTCGAAATTTAAGATAAATTTGGTTTTGGTTTTTCAAATTAAAAAAAAAAACACTTTTGTTTTTAAAATTTAAAATAATACATTTTAGTCTCTAAATTTTAAATTCCTAGAATTATATTTTTTTAAAAATGGTTTTTAGCATCTACACAATAAATTTTAAGCAATAAATGTATATTTTAAAATCAAGAAACTATATATTTTTTATTTTGAAGGAGTCAAAAAATAAATCTGTTCAAATGTAATTTAATTTTCTCATGATTAATTTATTATGCTTTTTCTTTATAGCATTTTATCATACTCTATTTCGAGTGATATTATTTCCTTTAATTTGTTTTTAAGTATCCATGCCCATCCTTGTGGAATATTTGGTTTAAGAGGGAAAAAAAGTGAAAAGAAAGAAAATGAAGAAAAATTGAAATTATTTGTATAATGTATCGATTAAAAATATGTGTAATATAAAATAAGGGTAATTTTGTCCTTGACATTAACATTAACATTGTCACTTTTATTGATCATTCAGAATTTTTTTTCAATTTGAATATTCATTATAATAATCAATGATTAATAAAAAAAAGTTCAAGTTCATGTAAGTGTTTAAAATATTGATCTACATTATCCCTTCCCTTTTAAATTATTTATATTTTAAAATAAAGATTTCCCATTGAAAAAAGAAATCATAATTTTTATTATAAAATTATAATATCAAACGAAATTTCTTTTAAATAATTAATAATATGTATTAGTACTTGCATAATATATATTAATTTAATTTATGCGTTTACTTGTTCAATAATGAGATAAACAAATTCTGATCTGTTAATTTTTTTTCACTTTGAGCATTCATTATTAAAACTAATGAGCAATAAAATATTTTATATTTCATATATTTATTTATAAGAATGATTTACGTTATTATTTTCATCTTCGGTTATTTATCTTTTAAAGTCAAGATTTCCGAAAAAGATAGATAAACAAAAACAGAAACGTTATGTTTGCGGGACATGCATTTTTTTATATATGTACATGTGAAGAAGTATTTTTTTATTAAACTAAAAGCATATATTATATTAAAATATCAATATTATTTAAAACTTATGTTTAAGTAGTTTTACAAGCATTCCTCGTTAAGAATATATATTCCATGATTTCACATCAATAAAAATGTCAATAAATACAAAATTAAATAAAATATACTTTTTAAAGCAATTACAATAAAATTTAAGAAATTTATTATTGACATTAAAAAGTATTTACAACACTATTTAACATATACCTTTTAAATGCATTATTTGTCTGACATTGCCTGAGATTTATTAAAAATACAAAATTTCACAAGTCTCTTTTGTTATGAGTTTTATTTTATGCATAATTTTAAGTGTATTTATTACATTTTAATTATGATAAAAAAATAAAAATCCACATTAAAGAGTATGTTATTAAAAGTCTTTATCATCTAATTTAAGGTCAATATGAAAAAACTTTTCTACAGAATTAGTGTATTGTCCATATACAGGAGTTTAAAATGAGTTTCGGACAGTTCAATATTAATTAAAAATATTTTAAATTTAATTTAAAAATTCTTTTTAGAAAAATTAATAACTGTATATATTAATTTGTGATTAAATCTAAATTATATAATAGTATTATCCAACATGTGAAAATTCACATAAAGTTGTTACAACTTGATTATAATTCATGTCAAAAATACTTCTATTCATGTTCAAAACATAGAGATGTCAAATAAATTTTGGTATTGAAGTTTATCTTGATGTTAATGAGAATTCATGTGTAATATAGGTAATATTTAAAATGGGATATACCATAAGTATATGTATATAAGTATAATTGATCTCCATTTTAAATTATTAAAACATTTTAAATTTATGCTGTTATTATTTAACACTAAAGAACAAAGATATGCATCTTTTTAATTTTAAATTTTCATAACATCATGCTTTTATTTTAAATTTATTTTTTAAAATATTTAATAAATACTTCTGAAAATATGGACACAAGTTTAATCACTGAGATGAAGATGAGAACCAAATTCATATTCATCAAATATTAAACACCAAAAATAGTATGATTTTTTACATTAGACATGAGAACAAATATACTTAAATTTGGACTATCTAATTCTCATCACTTAAGTGTTTATTGAGGTGCTTAAGAAAGTCATTTTGGAGTCTTAATTCATCATATCAAAATTTAGTGTTGTTCTTATCTTCTTATCATGATGAATTGATTAAATAAATTCAATTGAAATTATTTATTGCTAAAACATCACTCAGTCATAAATGTTACTTAAATAAACAAAGTTGGTCAAAATAAGCAACAGAATATCACTTGTTTTGATTTAAAAACAGTTCAGCATTGCTGTTAAGTTCAATGAAACTGAAATAATGAACTACTTGGAGTTGGAGCTGCTCTTTGCAATTTGCTGATTTTGCATATAATAATCAACCACACAGCCTTATAATAGTCACTCTATTGCTTCATGTAACAAGCCACAGTATCATTCACACTTTTAGTTTGAACAGAGTAAAAGACCATAAAGCATGCATAAAAATGATTTTGGCTAATACATACAAGACATGAATTTCTTAAACTTTCTTTTTTATTCTATAATCGGGGCATGAAAACAAAATTCTACCACAATGACAACCTGTTTCTACCATCTTCACACAATGTTCACTAAACCTGTTTCTCTAAAAGCTGAATTGCATCTACCAGGAAATAGTATAAATGATTCAGCAATCAAATTGTTGAACTAATGATGTTTGGAAGTAGAACACTGTCATTCATTTTACTTAGAAAAACAGTAAAACGAAAAATATACTGAAAAAGCAGTCAATGTTGCATTTACTTACTACTTCAGACCAGTCAGCATCTTCAAAAACAAGCTGAATCATTCATGGAATCAGACCATCTCTAAACACATTGCAATTTAACAGTGTTGTGCAGTGTTTTCAAGTAGAGCGTAGCTTTCAGTCATTAAAATAGGCACATTCGAACTAAGTATGGATTTATACAACACTGAACAACTGAACACACATAATTAGTTGGAAGTAAAAAAGAGAAGGATAAAACTTTTAAACACCAGAAATTTCATGAACCGACAAAATTTTACTTCTAGATATCAATAAAAGAAGATGGTATCAGCTAGTTCCCTTTCAGGACCAACCAAAAGATTGAACTTTCCCATGCACTTAATCCAAAGAAATGATGATAATAACATAGGAAGAGTTAGAAAAGAACAGGAAATGTCTTGTGAGCTCGAAAATTCTTGTACTACAAACCACCTAAGAAGCCTCAGTCTCTGGGCAATACACATATATATACAAAACAAACAGAGTGAAAGGAATAAGAAGCTAGTTGACAATAGAGGAGACCTACCTAATAGTGACAAACTTGTTGGTGCCATGTTTTGCCCAATAAGTCCTCAAATCAATCGGATTAGAAAAGTTATAACCTTCGGCTGCAAGTTTCTCTAAAACTTTCTTAAACGCTCCTATACTCATTTTCCTTCCAGCTATCCTAGCACCACGCCGCTTGGTACTCATAGGCAAAGGATACACTGACATCCCTGTTGTGCAACATGCAGATTGCCAACCACCAGAGCCCCATCTGTAACACTGTTGAGGACCTCCAGTGCATGAACAAACAGGGATTGGAATGCTAGAAATATCCATGTCAATTCCATTTATTACAATTTCAGTAGTTTTCTTGGGAACCCTTGCACGTTGAACTGTGGGAGCATTTTCATTCTTTGGCACACGAGGGCCCCTCTTGGACTTCTTGGCCTTGGGAGATTTGGGCACCTTGGGGCTCTGTCTCTTCTTACGAGTGCCCCCACTTGCCTTCTCAACAACAGGTTCCTCTTCCACTGCCCTTTCTTCCTTCGGCAATTCCGGTGGTGGAATCATTTGAATATGATGTGCCGAAGAAGTCTCCGGAATACCACCATAGTTATGATTTGTAGGTATCATATTCATATACTTCTCTCTCTGACTACTCATCCAAGCATCCCTCATGTATTCCATAGGGTATGTAGTTTGGGACATACCAATGTCCCTGTGGTGAAATGCCCCATTAGTACCAGATAAAACTGCAGCATTGCGCCCTCCGATTAAAGGCTTTTCCGGCATGGATGACATCAGCTGCAGCCCCAGGTGGCTCTTAAACGATGTGGCCGGTTCATAGTAACCCCAATTACGAATGTTAAGACCATTATCACCATCCATCACAACACCAAATGATGAAACTATTTGCAGGAATACAATGCAGTGAATGTACACTATGTTAAATATCCTCACAGATTATCCAACTCCATTGCATTCTCCTAACAAACCAACACAATTCATAACACATCACATTAAACATGGGAAACAGAAAGAGAAGCAACTACAACTACAAAAACAGCAGATTGTAATGACCTAAAAAAACTCACCTTTGCTTTAGCTCAAATAAAGTCAAACCATAAAAGGGGATAAATTACACAAATCTCACAAATGCACACATGCAAAACCTCCTGCCCCAGAGATTTCAGCTTCTGGGTTTTGATGAAGATCCATTTTTAGCATGGAAAAAAAGGGTTAAGAAATCAGATCTTTGCGGTAAAAACAAAGCAGATAAAAAATATCAAAGATTAAAATGGAAGTGGGAAAATGGGAGAAAAAAGAGATTTTGATGAGAACCCATGTGAAGATTTGAGGAAAAAATAAAAGGGTTAGAAAATGTTTGAGCAGAGAAGGAAAGGAGCAGCACCTGTTAGGGTTCTTGACCTCTGGAAATGGAAAATGAAGAGTGCAAAGGAACAAAATGTCTGCACGCCATCTTAAAATCTAATCTAAACATTTAAAAACATTTATGAGATTCTAATATTAAAGAAATATTAAAAAAATTGTTTTGAGATGCAAAATGTGCAAATTTGCTTAGACCAATACTCAGTCAGCGCAGCATAAATAATTATATACTTAGTTGCATCTTCTTTCCTCTTTCTCTGCAAATTGCCCCATTTTAAATGTGTTTTATTTCTTTTTTCATTCTTCTACACATCACCATCATCACTCAAATTTTCATTCTATTACTGTAGTAAAAAAACTATTGAAAATATTTTGTAATATGCAAGTTCTACATTTGGTTATTGATTAATGAAAATAAAAAACCTTGTTAACAATGAATTTTAAGTTGTAATTCGAAGACAATAGGAATGTATAGAGAGTATATGCTTCTTGTTGCAACAATAGTTAATTTTATATCCATTTAATAAAACACGAAATTGGAGTTGTCAAAAGAAAAAACTAACCGGGATTAAATATTTAGTGATTATTTTTTGTGTGGAGTGTTTAATGAATGTGAATATTTGAGTATTTTATGTCATGTTCAGGATGGTTATTGGTATTTTTACAACAAATTTTAAAATAAAACATGTTATTTTAAGGAAAACAAAAATATGGGAAGAAGAAGTTTAAATAATTTTTAATTTAATTCTCATATTAATGTAAATTTTAAATCTAATTCAATCTTATACAAATTTATAAAGTGATATTTGCACTGAAATATCTTTATTATCTTTATCTCTATTTGATATGTATGAGATATTCAAGATACTCCCTCACGTCAAGGTTGTTAACTCATATATGTAAGTATATAATGGGTAGTTCAATAACGACCTGATAGCGGATGACTTGATCAGTCAAACAATTTCTCGATAAGATAGACTCTAAATGACTTTGATATCATATTAAGAAGTGAATTTTAAATCAAACTCAACTCATAAGGTGGGATTTTTACTCACTTACATACTGTAAAATATCATTATCTCTAATTGACGTGGGATCTCCAACATTCTCAAACACTTTTACATTCTTGATAAAAAGAAATAAAAATTTAATATTTAAGAATATAGGTTTTAGTTTTAGATGATAAGTGTGCTTTCATTACTTTGATAATGATTTTTTTTATTACTGGTAAATATACATCTATTATTGTTATTAATATTCTAACTATATTTACACTTTTATCATTACAATTACTATCATCATTATTCATATTATCACCTTCATTTAAATCTTTTTGTTGAAGATCCCATGTTGACTAGAGGTAATAACATCTTGATCGCTCAATCTGCACCTTGCTCATTCTTCTCACTTGAATTCTCATTATCTCGTTCTTCCATTCCTCCTCCTCGCTAACTCTGGACTCAGATGATACCCACAAAAAGTACTTTGATGCTTAAGTCAGACTTTAACATTCGACACTCAGTATTTAGGATTAGATGATTGTGTACCCGATTCTTTGGGATATTTGCTAATTTATACAATTATTGTGGACTCATTGTCATCAATGAGTCTAATAAAAGGAGTTTAACAAACGTTGGATCATTAATCAGTCTCGTTGTCGTCGTGTTGTTCGGTTTGGATCGGGTATTGAGTCATAATATCAATCGTGCGAGCCATATCGATACAACAAACCTCATCTTTTGAGTAGATTTTGTAAGATTGAGTTAGGTTTAAGTTCACTTTCTAATATGTTATCAGAGTCATTTAAAGTTTATTCTAATGAGTGTATATTGGGCTTATCAAGCTACCCACTATCAGATCACTCCATAAATATATAATGTCACGTACAAGTTGACAGGTCTAGACATGAGAGAAATGTGTTGAAAACCTTTCATAACATATAATGGGTGCAAACTCATATTAAAAATCCGTCTTATAAGATTGAGTTAGGTGTAAAGTTTATTTCTTAGTACCTCTGATATCATCATCATTTAAACATTGTCCAATATTATAATTATCACAAAATTTTGTTATTAGTATATTCAACCATGTTTATTTTTAAACAAAATAATGAATAAACACTTTGTATTTAAAAAAAAATAAATACACATATGTAAATATATATTACATTTTAAATATATAATAAGTTAATTGTGAGGAGAGTAAGAATATCACTCTAAACTTATATATTATAATTAAAATATAAGAATTTACAATAATATTTAAAATTGTAATTGGTTTCACACACACATATATATATATATATATATATATATATATATATATATTGAACAAAATGAAGCGAGAATATATATTTTCTGAATTAAATTTATAAAGCTCTCTTAAGAATTTAAAATATACTGGGCATAAATGAACAAACTTCAAGTTTCAAATGTGTGGAACTATGGTAAATGTTTTTATTGTGTGTAAATTGAACTACAGATGAATATTGATTATATTTGATTATTATGATCTTAAATGCATTTTATGTATCAGAAAAGAAAATCCATTGATAGTTGAGCCACTGGCAACAGGCTGGGCTGGTTACAGAATTGGGTTGGGCTACTTAACCTCATTCCATATTTCAGATTGACTGTTTCTTCCTGAACCTCCATACCTTCTTCTCTCACCTCCATAAATTTTCGAATTTCTAAAAGTGTCTCTCTATAATATTCTAGATTATGTAATCTGAAAGTTATTTTTTAAATTTGTAATTAACTTATAGATTACGTAATCTGGAAGCCTTTTTTCAGATGCATGATTACTTTTCAGATTACATAATCCGGAAGTTTTATTTAGCTTTTGGATTATATAATCCGGAAGTCTTTTTTCAAATGAGTTTCTGGATTACATAATCCGAAAACTAATCTATAGAGGTGACACAAGAAGGATAAAAATATATTTTCATGTTGTGTATGGAGGTAGCAGAAGAAGATATGGAGGTGCAGGAAGAAACAGTCTTTCAGATTTAATTATTCTAAATTCACAAAATATATAATTTAAAAAATATTAAAAAAGAGTTATATGTTAATTTGTACCATAATTATCTTTAAATTATTTATATAATTTACCAATTAATAATATCAATAAATATATTAATAATACATAACCATCAAAATATAAAAATTATGTAAAGAATTGCTCTAACTTTTTGTTTAGATGCTACAGCAAAAGCAGTACATAAAGAAATAAGAAAAATAGAAATAATAAAATAGATTCTTATATTATTTAAATTGAGATAAAATATTAAAAAATAAATAAGATATAGCCTTATGTGTTAAGATTTTTTTTTTCTTTTGAAGCGACATAACAGCAACCTTAGTTTGGTTCTTTTCCCAACATCATAATTTCCATTTCTTTTCTTTTTATTTCTTCTCCTTTCACATAAACAAACACCAAATTCCTCAAAAAAAACAACAAAAAGTAAATGCTTAACTCTTTTTTTATGTTAATCTAAAGCATTTGTTCAGAAGCATTCAAGAATATTTATTAAGAAATTTTATTGAATATTTTAAATAGCTAGAATTTTTTTAATTATTCCATATTTTAAGTGTAATAATAACTTTTTTTTATGAAATGTTGTACTTTAATTTTTCCCTTGAAAATTCTTCTGGAATTTTTATTGTTTTAAAAAACGCTAAAGAGTTGGATTTTAGTATATCTATATTTTTTACAGAAGAATATTAGCAAAAATTAGCAATATTTTATAAAGTATTGAAGGAATATATTTAAAAACTCTGGATATTAATGTCAAAAGTCTATTAATACTTTTATGAATGATCTTACAATACTGATTAACAAAGCATTAAACAATAAAGAGGAATATTTGTATTAAACTAAAAATAAATAAATTTCAAATAACAAAAACATTTGATACTTAAACAATGTTTCATTCATTTGATACTTAAACAATGTTTCATTCTTGTTCTTAATATCATTGATATATAGTTGGTAGACGCATAAGAAGAATGATATTATATATTTATGTATAAGGGTTGGATCATCTAAATGGTTCCCATTTATTTATTTATTATTGTTGATAAAAAAAAACATCATTGACAGTGAAATACATATTTATTTCATTGTGTGTTGGAGTGACAAAATAAATCTCTCAATAATTTATAAATATTAATGAGATTAGTTGTATAATTTTTATTTTTTTAATAAATTCATCTATGATTTTGATTTAAATATTAAATCACTTTATATTCTCAATATTAGATTCAACGTTATTTTCCCACCATTCTTCTCATTTTAGCTTTGGGCCTTTGGCCCAATAGCCTTTCTTTCCATATCTCTTTCGATCTCTTTCACTCCTTTTTTTTTTGTCTCTTCCTTCTATTCTCCTTTCTTTGCCTTCTTTCTACTAATATTGATATAAAAATTGTAAATATTTATACGTTTGAATTTTTAAACATTATTTAAACTATTTTTTATTATTTTCAAATATTTAAAATCAATCCATATTTATTTTCATAAGGTTTAATATTTATATTTTAATTTGTAAACATTTATTTATTTTTACTTACCATATAAATTAAACTACTTTGAACGAAGAATTTGAAATTTAAGAAAGTTGAATTGATTTGCTAAAAAAAATTGAAAATAAAGAAAATTTGAATAACAACAATTCAAATTTTCTGAACCTTTACAATTTTCCATCTAAATAGAACCTACAGGAACTTTTTATTAAAATATAATCCCAACTAAATATATATTAATTATAAGAAAACTAAGTATATGAGTCGTTTATCAGAGTACAACATAAATATATGATATTCTTTTAGTTATAAGCTCAGTTATGCATAATATTTAAGAAAATATTGAAAATATATCTATAAGAGTTTTCTATTGTGTTTTTAATATATCTTGTTGATCCATCACAAGGAATTGTTGAATTGGTGTGTGTCTCTCCAAAGTCTGAGGGCTATATATCATAACACAAAAAAATCCAACCATGAAAGCAAGAACCAAAAAATTAAGCTAATTAGAATGTCCCTTCCCATTAATTATTTCATCATTATATCTTCCTAAAAAATGTATTTCATCATTATCAATGGTGCTTTTTATGTGTATTTAGGTGTTATAAAATGATGCACAAGACAAATTAAGGCCATTGAAGGAAGATGTATTATAAGTAATATTTGTTTGATTCATATGATTAATGTCTCCTTTAAGACAAAATACTATTATTCCTGATGCATCATATAAATATTGTTGGGAAAAACAGGTAATTTTTCCACTAAAACAAAACCCTAACAGAGCTACCCGACAAATAATATTGAATAAATAAAGCGGAATAATAAAAGAGATAAAGAGGAAAAAAACACACCCGAAAATTGTTAACGAAGTTCGGCCTTTTAGCCTAATCTCCGAGCACAGCAAAAACAACTCCCTTTTATTATTATGAGAGAAGATATTACAAATTGGGATATATAACAGGAGGGGATGTTAATATATAACCCTCAAACCTCCTTCCCAAACAATGAACCCACCGATGTGGGACTTGGGATTAAGCCAAAATCAACAAATCTCCACCTTGGCTTAATTTCAAGTCCCACCTAAAACAAATCTTCTCAAAACATAACAAAAAAACAAACTTTACAGTGCTTCAAATTTGCGCCTCCGGGCACCAACTTCAAATGTGCAAAATATTAACCAAGTCTAAACAATATTCAAACTTGGCCCTTGTAACCACCTTGCCTTGTAGCGAACATCTTCTTTATTAGAAAATTCTTCTTTCTTTGCAAATACCCATTTGCACCCAATTGCCTTCTTACCTTTTGGTAATTGTGCCAACTTCCACGTCTTGTTCTTCTTCAAAGACTGCATCTCCTCTTCCATCGCACCCGCCCAATTACCACTCTCTGAACTCAGAATGGCTTTTGGGTAAGTGGATGGAATGTCATCAACAACTGGAAGTGCATAGGCAACCATATCCATGAAACGAGTAGGCTTCTGAATGTCTCGTCTCTGTCTTCTAACTGCAATTGGCGCTGATTGTTGTTGAGATTCTTGGGTAGGAACCTCTTCCTCATCCGACTCTTCTTCTGCCATAGGAGAGTGACTTGTGGTATTTCGTGTTGGGATCACCACTGTCGGCTCAAACTCCACCTGCTTCCGGGCACACTCCACCTGTTGTGGAGTACTATCAGCTCCTTCTGGATTTACCTTCTTTAACATGGCAGATTCATCAAAGGTAACATCCCTGCTGATAATCGTCTTCTTTGCCTCTAGACACCACAAACGGTATCCCTTCACTCCAGGACTAAAGCCCATGAAAAGAGCTTTCTTTGCCCGTGGATCCAACTTTGATTCAATCACATGATAATATGCAATAGAACCAAAAATATGCAAAGAATCATAATCAGTTGCAGGTTTTCCAGACCATACCTCTAACGGGGTTTTGCCATCTATAGCAGATGATGGCAAACGATTGACGAGATGTTGAGCGTATGTCACAGCCTCAGCCCAAAACTCTCTGCCTAACTCAGCATTAGACAACATACAACGAACTTTCTCCACAAGTATCTTGTTCATACGCTCCGACACCCCATTCTGCTGTGGTGTTTTTCTAACAGTGAAGTGCCGAACTATGCCACAATCTTGACATACCTTCAGGAACGGATCACTCTTGTATTCTCCTCCATTGTCTGTTCGGAGAACCTTAATCTTCCTTCCTGTCTGGTTTTCAACTTCAGCTTTCCACTTAAGGAAAATTTCAAGCACATCATTTTTGTTCTTCATAGTAAACACCCAAACTCTCCTGGAAAAATCATCCACAAAAGTGACAAAATAATGCCTACCTCCGATTGACGGAGTCTTGGCAGGTCCCCACACATCTGAATGCACATAATCCAGAATACCCTTGGTATTGTGAATTGCAGTGCCAAACTTCACTCTTCGTTGCTTTCCCAGAACACAATGCTCACAAAATTCAAGTTTGCAAGCCTTCGTACCTTTCAACAATCCTTGCTTGGTAAGAATTTGCAAGGATTTCTCTCCAGCATGTCCCAACCTCATATGCCACAACTTCGTTGCCTCAGCATCCTTCTTAGAGCTAGAAGTTGCTGCCTCTACTGTCCCCACCACTGTACTACCTTGATAGTAATACAAATTGTTCTTTATCACGCCTTTCAACATCACCAGTGCTCCCGAAGTTGCTTTAAGAATTCCATCTCGCATCGTCACAACTAGGCCTTTAGATTCTAAAGCCCCCAATGAGATGAGATTCTTCTTCAACTTTGGCACGTACCGTACATCCCGCAAAATTCTGGTGGATCCATCATGATTCCGCAGCTTGATTGAACCTATCCCGACTGTCTTACATGGATTATCATTACCCATGTAAACAACCCCGCCATCGAGTTCTTGAAAATCAAAGAACCATTCCCGAATGGGACACATATGATAAGTACAACCTGAATCCAATATCCACTCATCTGGATACGATGATGCTGAAAGCGAGACAATTAAAGAGATATCTGATTCCACGTCACTTTTGCATTCTACAACATTTGCATCTTGTGGAGTCTTCCCTTTCTTCTGCAGTTTTGGACAGTCTTTCTTCCAGTGTCCTTTCTCATGACAGAAAGCACACTCATCTTTGGCAACGACTCGACCTTTAGACTTAGACATCCCTCTTCTCTCCTTTGTTTGGCTTTGCTGACGACCTCTTGCCACCAATGCTTCTTCTGATGTCGTTGATTTGGTTCTCATCTTATCCTGCTTTCTTAATTCATGACTATATAAAGCAGAACAAACAGCATCTAACGACACATTCTCCTTCCCGTGAAGGAGCGTAGTCTCCAAATGTTCAAATTCATCAGGAAGAGATGATAACAACATCAAAGCCAAATCCTCATCCTCAAACTTCACATCTAAATTCAACAGGTCTGCTACTAATTGATTAAACATAGTGATGTGTGCATTCATAGTAGTACCTTGTTGGTAGTCAAATCGGAACAACCTTTTCTTCATCAGGAGCTTGTTCTGACCACTCTTCTTCAGAAACTTGTCCTCCAATGCCTTCCACAGTTTGTGTGCAGAAGTCTCGTTTTTTACAGCGTACTTCTGCTCTCTGGACAGGCAGGATCGAATAGTTCCGCATGCCAATCGGTTGATGATGCTCCAATCTTTCTCCTCTACCTCTTTTGGTTTCTCTCCTTCAATAGCAATATCAAGACCCTGCTGAAAAAGAGAGTCCAAGACCTCTCCTTGCCACATGCCAAAATGTCCAGTGCCATCAAATATTTCCACCGCCAATTTCAAGGTGGACACCGGGAACCTCGACCATGATGAAGAGGAGCCCGACACTCTGGATACATCCTTGGCTTCTTCTTCTTGATTTGCCATTACAAACTCAAAATATAATATTCAATATTACAAATAATTTCAAACAACCCAAGGCGAACCTTCGGCTCTGATACCACTTGTTGGGAAAAACGGGTAATTTTCCCACTAAAACAAAACCCTAACAGAGCTACCCGACAAATAATATTGAATAAATAAAGCGGAATAATAAAAGAGATAAAGAGGAAAAAAACACACCCGAAAATTGTTAACGGAGTTCGGCCTTTTAGCCTAATCTCCGAGCACAGCAAAAACAACTCCCTTTTATTATTATGAGAGAAGATATTACAAATTGGGATATATAACAGTGAAGGAGGGGATGTTAATATATAACCCTCAAACCTCCTTCCCAAACAATGAACCCACCGATGTGGGACTTGGGATTAAGCCAAAATCAACAAATATGACATGGATAAGTTGTATAAGGATAAGCTTCATATCGGCATATACTTGTCTAGTGGTGACAGCTTGGCTAAGACACAACCATCACCATCAAAAGTCACTAACATTGCCATCATATTTTTTCTCATATTCAAGTTTTCTTTTTATAATGATTTTGATGAAATTGTACAAATTGTATAAACAAAGTAAGGTAGATACTACTTGAGATTTACTGTAATAATTATTGTTGAGATTTACTGTAATAATTGTTGTTGGTTACTTTGTATTGATGATGTATAGTGTTGATAAAAACGTATCTTATTTGTAGATACTACAAGAAAATCATGAAATAGATAATTAGTTGCAATAGTAACTAAATTAGAGACCATTTTATAAACTAAAAAGAAATTAGTTTCTATTATTGTTAAATAGTTTCTAGATATCAATTTAGAAACTACTTAACAATAATATAAACTAATTTAGAAACCAATTTTTTTTTAGTTTCTAAAATGGTTTCTAATTTAGTTATTATTGCAACTAATTATTTTGGTATCTAAAAATTGGTTTCTATTTCATGATTTTCTTGTAGTGAGAAGACTTATTTATAGTGTTTGGTAATGAACTATTTGATCGATGGGTCATATCTGATGCATATCTTCAATAAATCAGTGTCAGCTGATTTTTTGGAGTGTCACTCAGATTTGTAAGAAGGTATATCTAGAACATATATTCGGTAAATCAGTGTTAGCTAATTTCTCGGAGTGTCACTCAAATTTGGTGGGTTGTGATCCAAATTTATAGAATGTTTCCTTAATTGTCATTTATTTTAATTTGTTCTTTAACATAGTTGATCACTCGATTGGTCGGTCAATCATGATCGAGTGACGTGACTCCCTCAACCTGACTTGATATATAAATAAAGAGTCTTTTAACTTATTAACCTCCTTAATTTCCTTACTTTTTTATATATGAATTAATACATCCTTTAAATGTTCTACTTAGTTTAATTACTTTTTTTTAATAAAAAAAAGACATTAAATTTTGTTTCGTGGATAGTGGTAAACACTCTTACATTTTCTCATCATAAAACTTATAGATGTACTACTTTAGCATCACAGTATTCAGAAAAAAGAACAAAGAAAAGATGAGTCCTGCACCAGTCCAACATATTTTATGCATAAAGGCAAATTTTATAGGTGAATTTTTCTAGATAAATAACAATATTTTTTAATAAAAAAGTTGAAAATGATATTTATTAAAACGATTATATTTTTATTGAAATATTCTCTTTTTGAAATGCAAAATCATTTATTAAATTATTCAAAGTTGAAATTATATAAATAGTTACTATTATATAGTCAATTCATCAATGTTTAGAAGCTAAATTTAGTGAAAACGAATGTATTAAGAGACAATCTATTTAATTAGAATGATTTTTTAAGTTTGAGAGAATAATAATAAAAATGATAGAACATATAAAAAAAAAAGTATATCTTTTGAACATTTTAAGATATAAAATAATTTATTAAATTATTTAAACACTACAAGAATATCATGAAATAAAAACCAAATTTTAAAGACCAAAATAATTAGTTACAAAATTAGAGACCATTTTAGAAACTATTTTTTTTTTTAGTTTCTAAATTAGTTTCTATTATTGTTAAATAGTTTCTAAATTAGTATCTAATTAGCAACCAAGGTTTTAGAGACCAAATTTAGAAACTAAATAATTGGTAGTTAAAATCTTAGTTGCTAATTAGATACCAATTTAAAAACTATTTAACAATAATAGAAACTAATTTAGAAACCAATTTTTTTTTAGTTTCTAAAATGATCTTTTATTTAGTTACTATTGCAACTAATTATTTTGGTATCTAAAAATTGATTTTTATTTCATGATTTTCTTGTAGTGAAAGTGTTGGATATGCGTGACTTTGATGTTACTATTTACGAGTATACATTGGATTGAATAACTAAGATAACTCAATCTGAACACAAAGAGATTGAATTGAATTTTCTTTATGATATATATTGGATCAATTTTAACTCAATTTCCTACGAGTTTGTGGGTTTTATATGTTGAACTTGAGATATAATACAATTATTTGAACTTGAGATATGGTTCTTTATTATTCTAAGATTTTGTTTTAAACTAATCTGAACTTAGGGAAAGATTGTGTATAAAAAAGTAAAATAATAGTTTGAACTCAAAGAAAACACACACCTTAGTAATTATGACATTAGACCAACTAATAACAAAAGTTGTATAAATATTAGTGCTAAATCATTTTTATGAACTTCAACAGTGCTTTGTGCTTGAGTTGGCATTGTATTAGTGGGTAGTGAAAGTGATAATTAAATAATGTAACTTAAAAAAATGTAAAATGTAGTTGATGAATATGAAGCCAAGTTTGATTATGTAATAAGGATCTTATTACATATGACTTAAGGCAATGTTTGCAGACTCTGCCAGAGAACATGTTTGATTCTGTAAACCAGAATGAGTCAAATGTCCCACAATAACAGGACACTTTCTTTTCCTTTTTTACATCAATAAGTTATTTTCGTGGAAGTTAAATTAAGACTCTAGAATATTAAATTAAGAGCTTCTTGTTCAACATTTATAATTAGGGTCCAAATATATTGTACTTAATTAAACATTGATTTTTTTTCTTGTTAGTTCGTATATCCAAAATAGATGCTATTGCAAATTTTCACTTTGGTTTAGGTGAAGCCTATTCTTTTTGTTCCTCTCTTGGTTATGAAGAGTGTGTAAGATATCACACAAATATACAATGGTCAGACAAAATCATATAAATAGGTTTGAACACTTCTAATATTGTATTTTAATTTATTTATTTTTTATTATTGATAAAAAAATTATGATATTTTTACTTTTGTAACACTCATTCTTGTTTAAGTTATTTTTTTATTAACAATAAAAAATAAATAAATGAGAACCACTTTATGGTGATCCAATTCTTATACAAAATTATACTTTATGTTTCTCCTAACTAGAACCGACTACCAAATTGGCCAAGTCTCTAACATTAATAAAATACAGAAAAAAGACATCAAGAGACCAACCTCATACACGCTAAAGGATCCAAACACTAATTAGAATAAGAAAACGAAGCAGAACGAGATTTTGCATAAATCCAAGACTAAACTTTTACTTACGCCATTGCGAACACTTCTGTTATATCTGTCACTCCCCTATTAAAGATGACAAAGTTCTTATGTTTATAGATTTCACTTACTACACCAATCCAAATTGCACCCAAACATCATTAACCAATTGTTGTTTAATTTGTTTAAGTTGTGATAACACACATGCTCAAAATGTGCACCAACTAAACTCTTTTCAACTCTCCACACCCTCATTTTATTATCTCGTGTGTGTTCTTGAGGATGTCTACTTAAAATATATGAGCTAAGTCAAGTTTAGGGTTAGATGCATGCAACGAATCGGTAAAATACTTTAAGCACATGCACACATGCTATTGAACCATGACAAAACACATGATTGTTTAAAGACATAAACCACAAACATTGTTGATTTATTTATTGAAGACAGTATATGTCCAAGTGAAAGGTTCCTAGATTAAAATCTAACTTTATTGGCAAACCTCAAACAAACGATAATTTAGAAAGAAAGCTTTGACTATATACCTCATACTATAAACATGACACACTCCTAACCACATTTTTGAACTCTTAATTAGGTCATGAATTCTTTAATTGTATGATTACGAATTATTATGAAGCAGGATGACACAAAAATTTCTCTTGCATCATCTACAAAGCTTACAGCAAAGCATGTTATATTCACAGTACTTAGAGATATAATTAGTATGTAGTTTAATGCATAATAAAGAACATCTTTAAGGTAGAAGCGACACTTGGATAATATTCTAATTGGCTTAATCTGAGTGAAGAACAAAAACCTGTCAGGTTCATGAACTTCTACATAGTTTGACCATATTACAGTTGAAAGATGGAAGAGGGTGAATGGTGGTGGACAAGGAAATATTCTTATGGTTACCATGCACCATGGTTGTCCCTAGAAGCTAGGGTTAGCTGGGTTTTCTCATTAACAGACAATGATAAGTATTATATATGTATGTGTGTTTAAGAGTATATAATTAGAAATGCAGATATAGCTTCTTCTTCACATGTCAATGACAACTTGTAACTGAGAATAATCAATGGTGTGTTTGGTTGTAGTATACATTTTCTGAAAATATTTCTATATAAAAATGCGGTTTAAATAGCAGCTAAATGTCATACTATGAGTTCATCACTGGTTTAAGCTCAATTATTCTAATTTCTTTATAGAGAGTGGGCAGAGTGAAAATACACTTTCAATATTATTAAGTAATTGCACTTATAAAAGAGTATCACATATGCTAAAAGATTTATTTTGATAGAAAACCTTTATGAGAGAAATAGGTATATGCATACTTGCTCAAATAAATTTTAAGGGACTCAACAATGCAAGCTATAAGGATAATAAAGATATTCTTCATTTTATAGAAGATTCTTACCACCATTAATTACATATCTCTTATCATATTTCTAAAGAGTCTCTAAGCATATAAGGTTGGAGTTTCTAGAATTTTCGTTTTAAGATGGTTGATGTAAACTTGAGTTGGAGTGTTTTGGTATTGTTTTATATGGATTAGAAACATCTTTGTGATATTTTATTTTAATTTACTTTTTTTTTTTTTTGATAAAAACAATATTTTTAAAAAATTTAAAAATGATTATAAAAAAAATTAAGAGATTGAAATCATACACTACAAGAAAATCATTAAATTTAGAGACAAAAAATAATTAGTCACTATATTAAGTAAATTAAATTAAATACTAGTTTAGAGACTAAAAATTATTGATATCTAATGTGATTTCTATTATTAATAAAATAATTTCTAAATTGATATTTAAATTAGCTACCAAAGTTTTAGCTTCTAATATTTTAGATTCTAAATTAGTCTCTAAAATCCTAATAGAGACTAATTTAGAACATAAATAGTTAGTAACTAAAACTTTGGTAGTAAGTAGTTAGATACCAATTTAAAAACTACTTTATAAATTTTTATTAATAATAAAAACTATTTTAGATACCAATAATTTTTTAGTTTATAAGACGATCTCTAATTTAGTCAATATAGTGACTAATTATTTTGATATTTAAAATTAGTTTTTACTTACTGATTTTGTTGTAGTGATATAATTGAGCTCTAAGAGGTATTAAAACCTCTACAATACGAGACCGATAATAAAAGTCTACCTATAAGATTATTTTAAGTAAATAAATTACATTATGATTAAAATTCATGAAATTTTTGTTTTTTTTAATATATGGATTATATTTTAAGCTTTATAATAAATAATTTAAATTGTATAATAAAATTACTTTTAAATTAAAAATGACAAGTGATCAAGAATATTGTAAACATAAAATGAGGATATTATAAATGGTTAAGAGAGATAATACACTTTTTTTTTTTTGCTAATTGTGGAGAAATGAGTGAAATGCACCTCGAGATGATAACAGAAAAAAAAAAGTTTGATCACAAGAGTGAAAAAGTAAGATTCTAAGTTTTTAAATCATGTATTCTAATTTATAATCTAAAGTTTTTGCAGCATGCAAACTGGACAAATTAAACTTATTTCAGATCATTTCATCAATTTCTCCAAATAAATAATTGCATTATATTTGCAATCTAGCAACATATTGATGGCAATGACATATATAGTTTAATCTATTTTTTTCCCTTTTTTTAAAACTTGCAACGAAAAGAAAAACAAAATCCGAAATTTCGTAAAGCAATGCAATATTTCTATGAATTCTTTAAGTATAATTTATTTTTTTTTCCCAGAAACTCAGTTTTTTACTTTGATAATTTATATAATAAAAAGAATATTAAAAGATTATGCGGATTATTGAAATGAAATTATAATTTAATAGAGTTTTAAATTTGAGTTTATTGAAGAAACCGATCAATACTTACTATAGTTGATGACCAATTTTCTTGTTCACATTGTTAGAAAAATATAAATAAAAAATATTTTCTTAGAGCAAACGACTACTTTTATGAATATATATATATATATATATATATATATAAAAACTAATATTGAAAATGAAATTAAACACTAAAGAAGCAATTATTATATCTTCAGCTTTTTCCATCAAACTTTTAAAAAAATTACAAGTACCAAAATTCACAACATAATTAGGTAAAGCAGTGAATCATCATTTCTACCACAATCATCGTAGCAAATTAGAGCAGCTTTTTTTTTCCCTTTCTCTGTAAGCCACAAGTTGAAACCACACTTTAACTTTTCCTTTTCCAACCCTTCCTACCTTATAGTGTATACATGTTTCAATTTCCAACTTTTTTTCGAAACAATAATTTTAAGAAAATATTACTCTTTTCACAACTATAAATTGAAAAAAAAAACATCAATTTACAAATAAGTAATTTAATTAATATAGTTTCAAAATTATTATATTTTGTTCCGACTTCAAGTTCGAAAAATAACATCATTAAATCAATCATCGCATTTAAGATATTGTCTGTTTTGAAGGTCAATGTTTCATCACATTTTTATCCTTAAGAAGTCTTGACGGATTAAGAGAAAAAAATATATTTAAACTACCTTTAACTTCGATTCCTAAACCATATAAAACTATATTTTAGTCATACCGAAAATTTTTCATTCTGATTATAACCCTAAACCCTAAATATATGAGTACTCTAATTTGAATCATCCTTTCCCTCTGTACTGTTGCAGGTATTTTGGTGATTGTTGGTAGAATTGGAAGTATTGAAAGAGAGATATTGTAATAAAGAGAGATAGAGATGTTGGTGATATGATTAATATTAAGTAGGAAAGTTTAGAAGTATTAGATTTGGTTGTGAAGAATGATGATGAATTGAGAATAATTAGAGAAGAGAGAAGGGACATTTTGGTTGCAGCCTTAACCAAAAAGAGCCAAACAGAGGAAGGTGATTGTGCACCAAAAGTGGGATCTAGCTATGACTAGCTTTGTGGGTGTTGTTGTTGTGGTACTGTAGGAAGGGTCACATAGTACAGTGACTGCACACTGAATGGAGAAAAGGAAACAAAGCAATTTGCTTCCTAAAAGACACTGAAACATTATAATTATTTTCCGACACATCAAGTGATTTTCATCCTTTGCACTCTCAATTTCCAACCCACCAATTATATTATTCACTCCACACTTCTTCCACATCCACTACTCAAAAATTTGTTCAATAATAACCAAAATTAGTAAATCAAAAATATAATTTATACAGATTGATTTGGAAGCTTAAACACTGAACAATATCACTGAGCAATATGACTAAATTCGTTATGTCTAAATAGAATATTAACAAGACTAATTCGTGATTAAGCATTAGATAATACACCTTTAATCATGATCTAAAACCTAATCCGACTCAATAACAAATGACATATGATGATCATATAAATAGATACATATTTCGAGAATAAGGTACGTCATCATCTAGTACTAATAACACCGAGCACCGAATAACGAGATCTCACTTGAGCGTCGGAGTGTCTTTTGCAGGTACCATCCGAACTTGAAATTCACGAGAACAAGAAGCATATGAGTGAAAAGAGAACGCGAAAACCATTTCAAAAAAAAAGAAGAGAAATAGAGCTAATGAGTAAGACAATCGCTCAATTAGTTCTAACCTGTTCGAGAACACAATTATTATTACTGATCAACATCAACTACTATAAAATTGTTAAATAATCGAAAAAAATGTTACCATTGGTTAGATCACGAGAATCAAAATGAAATAAAGTTTAAACCTTTATTTTGAAGTCTCCAAAGGGTTAATTGTTGATTGATTATGGTTTGGTCGAATAGGTTGGAAGTGCAGATAAAATGATGATAGTGGAAATGTAGAATCGTAATTGGGTGTCTGACATAGATGTGTGTGGTGTGGAGAAGCATATATTGTTATTGAGTTGTGTGGGAGTTTGTAAGCAAAGAGTTGGTTGTTGTATGGGCAATTTTTGACTCCTTTGGAGCCCCTAACATGGGGCATCTATCCAATCTGTCACCCAATATATTTGATATCGATAAATGCTACACAACACAACAACACCATAACTAAAACCACCATGTGCATGCCTCTGCACATCTTTTATACCCACTCTCATTCATCATGCGTCCTTGTCCCAACACCACTCTATATAAACCTTCTCTTTCATTCACCTTTTCTCTTCAACTTTAATTAACCTTACATCATTTTCATCACAATAGGTTTATTATAAATTAAACCGTAACAACAAACTCTAGAAGAGACAATTTCTTATAAGTGAGTATTTTGCATTACTTAACTAAGAAAAGAAAACATCAAAATTTATTTAACCATAAAAAGAATCATTTTTTCTAACTTAGAATAAAAATAATATATATGTGTACCAACTAGTTTATTTATGTAACTATTTAACATCTTTCTATGAGTGTTGAATCTAATGAGATTTAACAAATTTTGGAAAATAAATCAAATTTACATATTTTCACATAATTTTAAAAATGATTGGTATTCCTTGCCCCCATTTATTTGAATACAATGCAGATTCTGGCATTGGACTACATATTTAAAAATATTTGAATTATTTATAGTGTAATAACATCATAAAATTGATTAGTTTGATTCATAAAATATATCTTATATGTGTTTTTTATGTGGAACTTTTTAGTTTGTGTTGTGCAACTACTTTATTTAAAATTATTTCTAAAATCGTGTGATTATATATATGCATGATTTATTTTTAAAATATTGCTTTTATGAAGTGTGTGAATGGAACATAATATAATAATAATAATAATAATAATAATAATAAAGTTGTGGGTGAGGAGTGAAGATGAGGATTTTATAATTTGCAAAAAAAACAAAGAAACACGTTTCTGGAAATGAATAGTATTTGATTGCAATTTGTGGTGAATTTGGAGTTAGAATTTGGGTGATGGTTGATGTGTTTGTTGATAAGAGTTAAGTAAATTCAAATTTAAAATTAGGTTTTGGATTACATATAACTTTGTCTCTAATGCTTACGATGTGAAGCGGGGAACAGTAGTAGTAACTAATATGCTCTGATTACAAAAATATCTTTTCTTATTTCTTGTTATCTGCTCAATAAATATGACCAATTATTTCATATTCATGAATATTTGTGTTTTTTAAAATTTTAAAATAAGATTATTTCAAAATTACTTTTTTAAATATAAACTCAAATATTTTTTTATCTTAAAATAAAATTACATTATAAAATATTAATACAAATAAAATTAACCCTTTTAAAAATAAATTTAACCAAATTGCTTAACAAAGTATAAATGCAAATGTTTTGTTTATTAAGTTTTTTATTTATTCAATAAACGAGTAACTTTGTTTCAAGTATTATCACTTTTTCTAATGATTTGAGATTTTAGTAAAACAATTTTATTAAAATAATTTCTTTTTACGTATATTTCTCAACTTTTAAGTAATTAATGATCTCCTAAGTAATGAAAAGAAAATTTGTGTTAAATTTCTAAAATTTGTTAGCATTGGTCCAACAATTAAGTGATGATTAAATGACAAAGATAATTAATATTATTTTCTTCTCTAAAATTAGTTGCTCATTTTATTTTTTTATATCTCTTAAATAAAGTTGATATACTTAATTGATTCGAATGATCATTAAAACATTAGTTTCATAACTTAAATATTCATTTATTTATACGAGATAAATAATTTAATATATGTATCATTTAATTATAGATAGAAATATTATATATAGAAGTATGAAATATGCATATACATGTGAGATATGAATGTAATATAGGTGATTAAAATAGATATAGAGTATAGTATTAATTACAAGATAAAACTATATAAATTTATCTAATAAAAGACATAAGTTGGATGAAAAAGTGTTTACAAATTTTATTAAGTGCATAAATCAATTAAAATTGTTTCAATTTAAGGTTTCGTATTTAAATATGATGTACGAAGTTACGTCAACGTTAATAATAATTCTAGAGACTTATTTACTGTTCTCATGGAAAATACATGTATTTTATACGTATTTATATTTTGTAAGGGGGAAATTTATTTTGTGAGGTAAGTTTTTTGAATTTTGTGGTTTCAGAAGTGAATTATTGGCCCACACCGTTAACGTGACCAATGGGCTATCTTCTTATTTTGTTGGACAAAAAAGCCCCTGTCAGTGATTCAAAATAACGATTAGGGGACTGACTTAGGGGTTAGAACCATTCACCCAAACACTGCTTTATTTTTTCAAACCAAAAATATATTTATTTATGGTTTCTCTAATTTTAATCACCATTTCATTCCTTAGTAGATGCATGCATGTGTCTCAAACACCTTTCAAAATAATTTTTTTATCAGAAAAAAATAACATTTTTCAAAATAATAGTTGAAACTCAACACTGTTATCTCTCATTATTTCTATATAACACATAAAATTTAATTTATTAAAATTAACAAAAATACTTTATTAATTAATAATGTCATAAAGCTTCTATTATTAAAATACTTGCAGCATTATACGCGATTTTTTCAGTGATTATATTTAAGGGTATTTACAATTTAAGATGTATTTTTTTTTTCATAGATGAGTGACTCTTGTATCTACGAAATATTGCATTTTACTTGCAATAATTTTCGTAATAAATTAAAGGTATATATAAAAGAAAACGAACAATTATTATATCTAAAACAAAACTATCTCTTCTAATTAAAAAAATAATTTTTTTATAGACAAAATTTAGGTGTATTTCTACAAGTGTCTTTGTTGTTGTTGAATACTAATTAAATTAGTATAAATTTAAATAGTCTAACACTTACAAATAATTCCTAATTAAACTAAAAGTATATTATTGTCAAATTAGAAATTGAATTTTTCTTTTTCTTTTTCTATCTTTATGCTCTCTACACACCAATGTACCCTAATTTTGAAGGGAAGTTTTAAACATTTTCCTTTGTTGTTTTATACTTTTAACTAGATGTAATGTTATGTTTGGGTATATATATTGTCCTTTGAAAAACTTGATGTAGATGTTGAATACATTATGGAGATATTGCCTAGTTGTCTAGGACGCTAGCATGTCCACACAACGGGGAACACTGTAAATATTCTCTCCAACCATGTCCATTCTCGTCATTCTCCCACCACCTTCTCTTCATCTATACACCAAATAAATACTCAAACCTCTACCCTATCACACACCCAAAAAAAATACATGGAAAATTCTTCATCTTCTTCCTCTTCAAATTCCATATATCGAGAGTGTCTCCGCAACCATGCAGCGAGCCTAGGCAGCTACGCTACAGACGGTTGCGGAGAGTTCACACTCGATATAGATGTCTCCTCCTCCACTCTCCAGTGCGCAGCTTGCGGTTGTCACCGCAACTTCCACCGCAAGGTGACGTGTCCTCTTGCGGTGGAAGGGTTGGCTGGAGGGGGAAGTGGAGACATGATGGAGTACTCCGGAGGAGATGTGGGGAGAATGGAGGTGGGGGAGAGGAGCAGCAGGAAGAGGTTCAGGACAAAGTTCAGTGCAGAGCAGAAGGAGAAGATGCTGGGGTTTGCAGAGAAGCTGGGGTGGAAGCTGCAGAGGAAAGAGGTGGATGATGAGATTGAGAGGTTTTGTAAAAGTGTTGGAGTGACTAGACAGGTTTTCAAGGTGTGGATGCATAACCATAAGAACAACTCTAACTCATCTAATTCTTCTGCTAATCTCTCTTCTCTCACTCAGTGAAAAAACTTTGGTTCTTTAGTTCATCACACCATAGCTAGGGCTTTGGAGCTTTTCAATGTTATTTGCAGAAATTGATGAGTGTTAGAAGGGAGAGTGAGAGATATATGTATCTTACAATTGCTTTTATTTTATTTTTTCTTAAGTTGAGGTTTGGATGTAATAATTTTGTAATCTATATCTTGTTGCATGTGTTAGTATAAATTTGTTTGTTTTTTTTTGAGTTTTTGTACTTGAAGAAGGAGAAGATTCATGTATGTGAAGTAACATAGAAGAAAGTAGAATAAAATAGCAGGTATAAAATAAATAAAAGTGTTGATGAGGTGAACATTTATCACTTGATTCTGTGAATTGACTGTGTCAACAATGGCACAATCTTGGATTTATATTATTTTTGTAACTTAGATTTGTTTTTCAGATTTTTATGTTTGCCTTATATTAGTAAGTTAATTAAATTTTGCTTAAAAAAATTCTGAAATTAGTAGTATTTTCTCTTACCTTATAAAATGTGTCTTCTCTTAATATATACAAATTTTTGTTTCTCAAAAAATGTCACTCTGCTTCACAGTTTTAGTTTTCAGTGGTGAACATATGGTGTTATATCTTTAAATTAATAGTATATTTTACTACTTAATTATTACTATTTTTATTTATTTATTCTATTTATGGTACTTTTAAAATATATTAAAATATGATTTGTTTGATATGAAATTGTAATTCAATAATTGGATTGATAATTTTATTTTATAACATTGTTGACTGTGGAATGTTTGGTAAAATTTTTAGTTAATAATTTGATTATTATATATATATACCAAATATTATATTATTAATAATATTTTTTATTAAACTTTATAAAGGATAAAAATAAAAAATAATAATCAAATAAATCTTATTTATATATTTTTTAACATTATATAATTTATCAATTTTGATATGTATAAATTAATGTTAAATAGTTTTAGATTAATATAAAAGTTTTAGACATTCAAATAGACAAAACTTTGCATTCAAACATAAGTGTTAGAAATACATTATTCAATTAAAAGTTCCTAAGTATTTTTTTAAGATAAACGACCCAATTAAAAGTTATTGAATAGTGTGTATTTTAAAACATGATTTTCTCAATTCTTGAAAATAGTTTACACTGTATGTGATTGGTTTATTTACTGTTGCTGAAGGGTGTGTTCGATGGAGGGGATTAGTGTTGTTTAATATTAAATGATTTGTTCTAGTAATCCATCATTTTGGCACCAGTAACTATAACATAATTATTCATTATTCTAAAATATATTTATAATTTTAAAAAAAAATTATACAAAGACACATTTATAATTTTAAAATAAAATATATTTTTTATTGTATTATAAATTTAATTTGTATTACAAATCTCATATAATTTTTCATTTAAATTTATTTGTCATTACAAGAAAATTACTAAATAGAAATCAAATTTAAAATTTAGATAAAAAATAATTAATTATTATATTTATTAAATTAAATATTAATTTATAGATTAAAAAAATATTGATATTTAATTATTAACAAAATACTATAAAATTATTTTTAAATTGACATTTAAATTAGTTATTAAAATTTTAATTATTAATATTTTAAATTTTAATTTAATCTCTAAAAGATTAATAAAAACTGATTTAGAACATAAGTAAGTAACTAAAATTTTGATAACCAATATTAAAAACTAATTTAAAATATATTTTATCAATTTTTATTAATAATAAAAATTATTTTATATATTAATAATTCTTAAGTTTATAAAATAATATCTAATCTAGTTAATAGTGACTGACTATTTTAATCTTTAAAAATAATTTTTATTTAATAATTTGATATTCAAACATTTGTTGAACTCAATTTTTCCTCATTCGTATTACTTTTCTATCTTCAGTACAATTCAAACACAAGAGAATGTTTTTATTTTGAGACATGATGGTTAAATAACTTTTTATCAATCTGAAATATCCATTAATTTTGTTAATAACTAATTTTTTGTGAAAATAATTAATTATTTTTAGTTAAATTTATTTTTTTAATCTTGCTTTTCTTTCCACAAAACTCGAATTTAAGATTTTACTGAGTATAAATTCAATTTCATTCACACTATATCTTGGTGTTAATTTAATGTATTAATATTTTTTTTTTAAAAATTCATCATATCAAACTTAGGAATGTAATATTTTCAATTTTAAATCCCAAAATAATTAGTTTTTTTCAAACACTTCCTTACATTTTTGTTCTTCTAACTAAAAATATACGAGATTACTTTTTTTTCTAACGAGACATGAATAGATAATTGTACGATTAAGGAATATTTTGAGACTATATTTTTATACATATTTTATAAATTATATTTTCACAAAATATGATAAAGGAGATGGTAGAGATAAATGAGTAAGGTTGATAATAATAATAATAATAATAATAATAATAATAATAATAATAATAATAATAATAATAATAATAATAATAATAATAATAATAATAATAATAATAATTTATTATTATTATTATTATTTATTTTAGATTTTTATCACAAAGATATATTTTGGTTCTAAAATAAGGTAAAAGAGGCTAAAAATTGATTTAAAAGATAATTTAACAATATTTTAATTAAACATATTTTTGTTATGAATTTTTATTTAAGAAAATTACAAATTTCAACCCCTTTAAATAGGTCCTAAGGTTTCAAAATTATAATTTTTAGATACTAATATACGTTTTTTTTTATATTTTGCTTTGCAAAAATAATTTCTTAAAAAACTAAAGAACATTTAAAAAATAAAATTATATATATATATATATATATATATATATATAAGTAAACAACCCCTTATTCTCTTTTCCAAACTCATTAATTTTCCAAGAATTATTGTAAAATAAAATTATTAAAATCTGAACAACTAAATTAATGTTTATATTCAATATAATTTTATTAGAGTTTGAACATAACTACATTGATACTATAATATCATTTTAGAGTTTATTTCATAAACTATTAAACTCTTTCACTAAAATTAAAAAAAATATTTAATTATTTTGTTTTAAATATAACTTTAAATAAGCTACTTATTATATGTTTATCCTATAATCTATTTTTATATTTTTATGGAAAGATAATTCGTTCGGTTTTCGCAATTTGAAAAGTATTTTTTCAAGGTTGTTTTCATTGTCAGTATCTAAATATGCTTTTCTTCTTGGATGCTTTTCTTCTTGTGGGGTTTAGATTAATAATGTTTGGAATCTGTCTCAGAGAAGGAGACTTTTTGCTTGGGAAATGGAACAGGTTAGTCAGCTTATTGGGGTTGTGCATCGTTCGAGTCCCTCTCTTGTTCTCGAGGATAATTAGGTTTGGAAGGAAGATGATAGCATTGAATATTCAGTTAATTATGCGTACAGTCTCTTAAAGGGTTTGTCAGATGGGATTCCTCGAGTTTATATAACTTTTTTTGAAAGATTAAAGTTTTGTCCTCTGCTCACATTACTGCTTGGAGGGTCTCAGAGAACAAGATTCCTATCAAGGTCAATCTGACAAGACGTGGTGAATAATACAGTTTGTTGCTTTTGCATGGAGAAAGAGGAAACTACAAGTCATTTGTTCTTTGAATGTAGATCTACTTGGCTGGTGTGAAATATTTGTTACGCTTGGGTAGGGTTAAAGTCGGTTGATCATTTTGAGCATGCTTCACATTTCACGCATTTTAACTTGGTTGGTGCTCCCGCTGCGGTCAACTTAGGTTTTGGAAATATTTGGGTTGCTTTGGTTAATGAGATTTGACGTCATAGGAATAAGCATTTGTTCAAGGGAAGAGTGATTGATCATTCTGAAATTTTTTCTTTGACTCAACTGAAGGTCTGGTCTTGGGTTACTTCCAAAGTCCCTTCAACTTGTTTTTCCTTTTCAGATTGGTGCCTTATCCTTTGGTTTGCATGTTTTTGATTAAAAACAAGTGACTTGTGTTAGGATGGATAGGTGATTCCTTTTGCTGTATGTGATAAGTTGTTGTTGTTGGTTGGATTATGGTGAGATTTTTGCCCAAGATGAATAAGGGTTGGATCATCCCTAAAGTGGTTCATATTTATTTATTTTCCCTTACTCATAACAAAAAGTTTTATCCCTCTAAACAATTTTCCATACATAATAAAAAAGAATCAAGGGTATAATTGAAAAAAAAAGTTATATTATCCTAAAATTTAAAAAATAACATATAAAAAACAAAATTTCCTTAAAAAATAACATTATATTAAACATAAAAAAACAGTTTTTTACACATTTAACCAATTAAATTGTTTTAAATACAATATTAATTGTGAAGTAATTATAAAACTGAATGAAAATCTATGAATTGATGGCAACATAAATATCTTTTACACATTGTAAAGAATACTTTCTTCTCATTTTCATTTTGTATACACATATATGTGAAAATTATGAGAAAGAAAGAAAAATGATATTAAAGTTTTGCAGGTTGAAGCAAGCATGCTGTGAATGAATTTTGAGAGGCAATGATTGAATCTCTTAACTGTTGTTGCATTGTGTGTTGATGAGATTATTATAATATGAAGGGTAGGACTTAAATGTGTCAGATGAATAGGTGCTGGTAAAGAATCTTTTGCAGAACTTTGATGGACCACATTCTGACCCTTATGAATTCAATTTTACCTTCGTTTCTACGCAAATCCAAAAACAAAAATTCAAAGGAATGTTCATGTCCCTTCTTCCACAAGAAATCAACTTAGAATCACATATTAAGGATAATGGCTCCCACCCCTTTAAGCTCACACCCATCTCAAACTATAATTTGTTTTCTTTTTGTCAGTGAAGAATTTCTTTTAATGGTTTCTAGTCATTCATATACTAATTTCCTTCATAGAAACACAAGTGAATTAATGTTTCTTGCATATTTAGAAATAAACACATTTCATAATCCTATATAGATAGGGTTCAACCTTATTTTGTAAAGTTAAGTTAGATTTAAAATTTACTTCTTAATATAATATCATAACTATTTAAAATTTATTCTAAAAGAAATTTGTTAAGCTTATAAGACCACTCGTAATCAGACACCTATTATATAATTTTACGCACAAGTTAACAGTCTCAACAAAAAGAATGTATTGAAAATCTGGGTTGAATTTCAAATCAACTAAAAATAAAGATATTTTATAATATATAAGTGAATGCAAATCTTCATCTTATAAACCAATTTTGTAAAATTGAATTAAACTTAAATTCACTAACATTATGGTTTTCAAATTTTTTTTGTAAGTTTATGAGAGTAAATGATCAAGGTTCAAATTTTATACCAGTTGATTAAGATTCATAAGCTTGTATACTTGTGTGTTTGTTGGTGAAAGAAAGGGTGTGTTATGATGGAATATTGTTATTAAAATGAGGCTTAAAAATGGAACTTGTAATCATATATTTCAAAAAGGGTATGAATGAAAATGAAATGAAAGCATTTGCATGGGTAGAAGTGAGGTGGTGGTGTTGCAATTAGGGACAAAAGGAAAGACAGCAGATTGCAACCTAACCACAACATCTTCACACCTTAATTCTCACTTTACATATTACTGCCACACATTCATCTCTTTACCAATGGACTTTTCTTCAATCCAATATTCTCACTAACTTCTGCTCCCTTTTCTTCCACTATCTGCTTCTAAGCTATACCTTTCTAGGATAACAATAAGTTTCTAAATTTCAACTATAACAAAATGATTAAATTTTTAAAGTTTTCACAATTTTTTTTTTCAAATTGTAATTAATTTTATAAACCAAAATAATTAGTTATTATTGAATTAAATTAGAGACCATCTTAGAGACTAAAAAAATTATTGGTATTTAAAGTAGTTTCTATTACTAATAAAAATTTATAAATTAATATCCAACCATTAGTTACCAAGGTTTTATCACCTAATATCTTTATATTCTAAATTAGTCTCTAAAAGATTAATTGAAGCAAATTTAAAATTTAAATTAGTCTCTAAAAAACTAATTGAAACTAATTTTATGTAATGATAGATATAGAGTGTAAAAAAAACTTTATTCTACTAAATAGTACTTACAACCAATCTACTATTCATTATTTTTTCAAAGGTAAAAAGGGTTTAGATAAAACCTGAAACTGGTTGTACAATTACTGACGACGTGTCAGTGATCTCCTCGCTCCTCCTTCAAGTCTCCTTTCTCAATTGATGATTCTCGATTGGGATTTACCTGAAAAAGATATTCTGACGATCAAGTAAGTACTTTGTATAAAGACTGTATATTTATAAACTGATTACAAATGTACCTTACACCGCAACAAATGATTTATTTGTAGTGTTGATCATGGACCCTTGTTGTGATGGACTGAATATCAGTTGTCCACAAATGTGTTTGATTTATAGAGAGATATATTAGTATATAGGTACATTGGTATATCTGAATAATATTTGTATCATCTTTCAGTTAATCAGTATTTAGTTGATTTGTCAGAAATATTTTCCGCATAATCCGGAACATGAATGTGTACTCATAAAGAGCTCTTGTGATCGTCGTTGCTGTCATTTATTAAGTGTCTTAAAATGTTATTTTACACAATCGATCACCAAGGTCAAGATTAGCTCGTCTGATACCGACCGGTATATGAATTTTTTTATAAACTCTATATTGAGAAAAATTATTAAGATTTTGAAGATTAATGGAAGAGAAAGATGTGTGTAGATTGATACAAGTATCACCATATTTTAAAAATATTTTAAATTTGAGTTGTTTTTAATTAATTTTACTGATTTTAAGTGTTTTTGTTTTAATAAAATATTTGAAGTTATTAAATTTTAAATTTTTAGATGGAATAGAGTAATTTAATTTTCACAGTTAGAAAGAGAAAAAAAGAATTCACACAAAGAAGACATATGGAAAATAAAATAAAAAAGAAGAGAGAAAGATGAGAGGACTTAAAGAATTTTAATATTTCTTTTATGATAATTGAATTTATTTTAATTTTAGAAAAATAAAATTAGTGTTTTGAATGAGAGAAATTAATATGATGATGTTTTAAATACCAATACAAGATTAGTGGAAAGGCTTACAACTTAAGTTAAATACTCAGTTTAAGTAGCTTAATATTAAACTGAAGTTTTAGGTATAATACTTAAATGTATATAACATTGCAGATAGAATTTAGGAAGTGTTTGAACATTTTGTGCTCTTATTTGAAACATTATAGAATACAGATACCCTTTTGATTTTGTAATTAAGATGAATAAAGCTACATTATGTTTACTATGTTATGAAATATCTTAAAATTATAAAACACATTCCATATTTGTTAATAAAAAGGATTAAGGGAATTTGAAATGATTAAAATAATAATGAGTAGAAACCTGTTTTGGTGAGCTAATTCCAGCCCACTTGAAAATGAATAATTGTTGTTCCATTTGAGGTGAGGTTGAAGAAGTGAGGGCATGATTAAAGGTGAAGACCATGAAAACACAATAGGTTGTGTTGTTGAGGCAAGTGCATGCACGAAGTCACAACCCACTAACATTGCAAATGGTCAAGTTCACCCACCCATCTATCACTCTATTCACTTCTCTACAATTGCACTACTAGGCAATTTTCTTCATTTTGCTTCACTCCTTTCCGCAGTATTTCCAAGAAAATCATCACACAAAAATTCTAATAAAAGAAAGATGGCACAATTTCAGTCTATAAAGTGTGTGTTTTACATGCTATGTATTTATTTGTTAATAATCTCATTTTGCCACTTGGGTTATAGTAGATTCTACTAGCTCCAAATGCCCATATCTTATTCAAACTTGTTTCACCATATTAACGCCATTTTCTTAACTTCAAGTATCTCTTCAACAATTCATTTTCTCTTTATAAAAAAGAAACTAATTTAATTCTCTAAAACAATGAGATCTGTTTAAAAAGTAAAACTCTTGATCAAATCCCTTTCTTGATTTTGTAAACATTCTATAATTAATTGAAATATATTAAAATAAAAAAGTACTTAATAACATTTTAATAAATTCTAACAATAAAAATATATTAACAGTGTGTCAAAATATATTAAATAGAACTGTTGTTCATAGTTTTAATTCAGGAAGAAAAAATATACTGAAATACAATAAAAAATAATTATTAAGAACTAAACTATTTAATCATAAAATTGAATTTGACAAGTTTAATTGCCATTTCCATATTAAATAATTAAACTAAATTTTAACATATTTGTGATTTATGATAAATTAGTAAAAGTAGTTATCAATTTATTTGAATAAAACTTCATGTTTTTTCATCGAGTAAACTACTGAACTTGAGAATCAACACTATAAATGTAATCAGTGTTCAATCAGAAGTTAAACTCCAAAATAATTAAAAGTAATAAAAAGTATTCAAACTTTAAATATTAGTATATATATATAGGAGCATATGGAAACCCACAACTTGTGCTTCACTTCCAATACAATTGTAAAGCAGTTAAAATGTGACACTAAATTTGTTGCTGTCTTTGTAACTATTAAAATAGTTTGCAAACAGTACATTAACTAAAGTAAAAGGGATAGTTGAGTACAAGTTAAAGAGAAATCGGTTTTGCAAACACTCCAAATGATGATTCCTGACACCCCTTGAGTGAGTTTAAAGACATGGTGTAAAGGGGTGGGTAAAAAAAGCACAAATATATAACATGAAAAAGGTTTTGAAGAGCTAAACTGATAAAAATGAAGATAGAGGAAGGAAGCAAGCACTAAATTTAGAATGATGAGGTAAAATTGAGATGGATATTATTGTGGATTGTATAATGAGAAAGTTTGAAATTTACATCCACTTTAAAATTTGGCGTGTATGAGAATGGCTCTCTCAGCTTTATGCAAAAAAGGCATAGACATAAGCGGAGAGCCTAAATGGTTGGTTGGTTACAGGAGTACAAAATTCGTAACAAAACTTGCCTATATCCGCACAAACAGGAGATTGTAAGAAGAGTTATGTACTCTCATGTTTTTCCTTCACAGCTAAGGCCGCAGCTCTGAACCACGTCGCTGCAGCCATAGCACCAGGATCAGGAACTGTCGAAAGAATCTCTCCTGAAATGTATGTTGCACGACCAGCCTGCATATGCATTACTGCCCATCAGATCCACTAATAATCACAAGACCAATACATAAAAAACATGTACCTCATTTTCTATAATTTTCATTTCCAAACTATTTAGGACCATGGTCTTGTTTGGATCAACTAGTTTATATGAATTCAGTTTTTCTATAAAGATTTGAAACAAGTAAAATAAGAAGAGTTTCTTTAAGTTAAATATAAGTTGATTTCAGTTTATATATAGGAGAAACTAAATTATTTTAGTGAAAAATATTTAACTGCCGTATAAAAGCTTCAGTTACTACACTATAAAAGATGGAACTCTCGGCAGTCTTCCCTAATAGTATAGCATAGCATATCAATAAATTAAATATAAGTCTTAATTATAAGGAAGAAGCTACACCACAGAAATTCTCTCACTTAAACCATTAATAAGCAGTCACCTGTGCTTGCATTTCTACAGTTGACTGAGCTCCAGCTAATGCAGCTTCAGAGGAGAGAATAAAAGCGGTGCATGGATCGTCACCAGAATTTAATTTCTGTAATGACAATTCATTTTAAGTAACAGTGAAGAAGATCATGAAAAAAATGAAGGGAAATGACTACATAATACCTCTTCAAGAACCAACGATGCTGGAATAAGGGCATCTAACAATGTTCTATAACCAGCACTAGCACCCCCATATTTACTTACAGCAGCAATGGAAGCTGTAAGTGCTTCAGCCCCTGAATCAACAAAAGACTCGTGAGGAACGGAAACTCCAATTAAAAAGGTTAAAAGGGGAAATGTTGTAAAATTCTAGTTGAGAGTAGCTTGACTTGGAGAATGTTCTCACATTGTTTTGATGTGACACCAGAATGGGGGATTTCCTTCAAATGTGAATGTGCAGCCTTAAAAAATATTGTATAACTGAAAACAAATTGAGTGACAATAGTCAGAGATAGCATAAATGATTTAACTTTAGAGGGATAGGAATGGCATATTACATGATCCCACTTGTTCCTCCCATGGATCTTCCAATTGATGAACCAATTTCACTGAGAGTTTCAGCAGCATCATTTAGAGGGTAACTGAACATAAAATAGCAGTTTAGGTCAGACTGCTATCACAAACCAAATTGAAATTTTTTTCAGCAACCACCTTTGCAGTTCCTCAAGAACATAAATACAATACAATTAAGAAAAACATTATAAGTAGTCCATTAATCAAATACAAGGGTTAACAAAACTAAACAAGAAAAACAAAACATATAGGAGGCTAAGCAATGCAGAGCATAAACTTACTTTTTTATGTCCTCAAGAATTGCTTTTGCACCTCTATACATCTGCAGAAGAAAAACCATATACCAAGTAAACCACATGATACATCAACAATTAAAAATAAACAAGTAAAAGTTTTATGGATAAGACTCACAGTTGATCCACAGTCACCATCACCAACTTTACCATCCCATTCATTTAGATTGTCTTTAATATTTATAATTGCATTTGCAGCTGCTTCAATGGCTACCTCGAGAATTTGGCCTTGCTCATTTAGTTGCTGTGGCTGGCTTTGTGGCTGACATAAAGCAAATATGAATACTAGAGTTTAGAAACTATACTAAGACAAAAGAATACTCAAGTAACAATAAGTTAACTACTAGTAGTACTCAATCCCCTCCAAGAGAAACAAAATATAAATTGCCATGAAGTTAAGGAGTTTTAAGGATCATTGTTTATGATCATAATAACAAACAGCATGTTGTGAAACAGAGAAAAAAAATACTCCATAGCATGAACCAATAAGATGAGTTTTAAGCATCATTGTTTACAATCATAATAACAAACACCATGTTGTCAAAAGGGAACATACTCTCCATATGAATGCACTGAGTTGCATAAAAGAGCATAATTCACATACTAAAATTTGAATGAATTCTTTTATACATACTAATGTAATATACACTAAAAAAACTTTGTGCTGATCACATGACTAGCAGGAGGATTCAATACATACTAGATTGAATTATTTTATACATACTAGATTGAACTAATGCCGACAACTAAAAGTCACCATAAAATCAACTATAATTTGATGGATGATAATAATATAGTCTTGATTCTTGGTAGATATCCTGGGCTCTAGAATAAACTCTGCAAATGGCAGAATTTTCTTGTTGCTGACCACTATAAATACCTTAACACCAGACTTTCAATATTGAACGCTACCATGTTATGTAAGTTTAGCTCCATGCACTTAACTATTGCAAAGCTGTGTAAATAAAAATATTTTTTTAACCAACAAATAGATGAAGTGCAGCTAAGCAAACAGCGGTAACAAAGTGAGTGTGAAATGTAACACAAAATCAAACGCATAGTCCAATTTCAACAGCTAAAACATAAAAACTACCAAATAAAGTCACCAGGATATATGATAATATTTCATATGCTTGTTATTTGCACTTATCTAGTTTTTTACTTAGCTCACAGGTAACAGAACAGAAATAACATCTAAATTCCATGGTACCTCATCAGTCTTGACTGTTCGAGATCCCGAGATAGGAACAGGAATCTTAGCAGGTGGGTGATTACCTTAAAAAAGAAAATTCCAAAAGTTCAATCAATGAACAATTAATTTGCTCCTATCAACATTACAGTTGAATGAAGATTAGAAGGTAAAACCTTGTTACTAGAAAATTACAGACATAATTGAAATTTGTCCGTCTAATAAAATTGAATGATAAAAACAACTAAATCAAATTACCAACCATCTGCAGCAACAGGCCAATAAGGAGCTTTAGTTGGAGCATCTAATCGTTGAAGAATGGCAGGATCGGCTTTCATGATAGAGATGGAAAAACCTACAAAAAAATTAAATGATGCTAATCAGATAGCTTAATGAATCAAAAAGAATAGCTGGTCTTCAGTGGTTGTGGTACCAAACCTGCCATATCAAGAGAAGTCATAAATGACCCTGTATAAACTCTATCAACAGCCAGTCCATGCTCTAGCTGTAATTTTGGAACTGTTTTTCCAGCTGTAATCATTAGTTCCATGGTAGGAGTGCCACCTAACCTGCATATGAAGAATAATCTAAAATGTAAATAAAACTCTACTTAAAAGGAAAAATATCTGGTAAAAAAATTCCCAAACATAACAACATCAATAAAATAATTGAAGGCATTTTCAGATGTGTAGTTGAAATTCCAGATTATAGGATGTGAGTTAGGAATGTCTGAAAACATTTAAAAAGTAAAATTATGCCAAACCAACATGCATATTTTAAAATATATATATAGAAGAATATGCAAATGCAAAAGACTCAGATTATTGAATGAAGGAGTTTAACAACCTTCAAAGAATGCACAAAGAAAAAGCTAAAATGATAGAAGAATTGTTAATACTACCTAAATAAAAGGCAGTATATTTCAAATTTAAAAATACAACAGGTTAGACACTTTTTCAAAGAAACCTCTTTGGTGGTAAGCAAAATCTGTTTTCGTTTTTCAACATTCTATAATGAGATCTATGATACACACAGCTTTAGTTCTCAGGCAAAGATAATATTCGTGAACCTACCCATTGACCATGAGAACCACTCTTTCTCCTCGAGTTATTGGAACAAAGTTTGTTTCCTGCAAACATTACCAAAGAAAACGGATTGTGACCCACTTCACTAGAATGATAATGACATCCCTACAAGGACAAATAGTTATTTACTTAAAACAGATCCACTGAATAAAGAGTAAATTGATAAGACGCAATTCTGGGATCAGTCTGTATTATTCCCACCCAATCTACGTCCTTTCTAAGATATTGTAGTCAGATTTCAGAATGCAGAATAGTCCATTTTCCATCTATATGCTACTTAGGGAATGGCTCTTTAATGGATTTTCTTAGTTCAATATTTGTAGGTTCAGAGGGTTCAATTATTTTAATATATTTTCCAACTTAATTTTAATTTCTTATTATTTACTTTTTTACTCAAATCAGAGAAAAAAATTTCGAATAGTGTATTGTCCTTTTCTATATGGAATACAGAGGAGCAAAAAAGAATTAAAACACTAAAAATTTTCAGTCTCAGTTGTGTATCATAAATAGAATGCGCCTTGAACAGTCAAAGGTTGGGCATCAAAAGTTAGTTTGTCACACAAGCCAACTATTTTGATTTTGTAAAGTACATGTTAGAAGGGCATTTCATTCCCAATTAAGCAATCATAATCCATCAAAAGATTTCCATGAAATTTCAATGCATACCGTTGACAATATTTGTTGCAGAACATGAGAAACCACCACATTTACAGGCTGAATATCAACCACTGCTGCACCAGGTTCTCCATGCTGCAATAAAATAGCAAGGGCATGTGATGAGCATAATTTAGAACTCAAATTAGAAAAGACCATAGTAAAGACAGACTTCAAGCATTAAGGAAATAAATATCAAATACCTATGGAGTAGTTCTTGTGAAAGAATAATGTATTAAAAAAGAGAAGAATGAAGAAAGAAGAAAAATAAACTATCTCAAGTGCTGTGAGATTAATACCCCGAGAAAAATAGACTGACAGATCCACAGTACTGGAAAAAAAATCTGAGATTTATACTTATTATTGTTGAGGGGGCATTGAACTAAAGACGCTTACAATTCCAAGACCAAGTTCCATTTTTCCTGGCCCCAAACGATCTGATGTCACTTGACCAGGAATTGTGCAAACACTCAAAGCAACACCCATTGTTCCCACTATTTCAGATGCATGTTTAGCTTCTGCAGCAACATCATCAAGAGAAAGACCAGCAGCAGCAGCAGCTCCTGCAACCTGGCTCAGTCAAAATAAATAAATAAATGTGTAGATATATAACAACTAGGAACCATAACAAAAAAAAAAATAAAGTACAAAATATTTTTGCTACAAGTAAATGTGTAATGATGAATTCAAGAAATGAAATTTACATTAATACACAGCCAGACAGTCCCGTCATGTGTTTGTATGAAAAGGTGTGGTCAGAGCCTTTATATGAATTGGCAACAAAAAGAATGCAGAAAGAAAAGTGACTTCATGTATTAACCTTTTGAACCAGAACAGTCCCAGCCAAACCTCTTCTTCCAGCAATCCCACGTGGCGGAGGTAATGCACAATCATCCCCAACAATAACAGTCTGCATAGAAAAAATACAACCCATACTTTACCTACATATTAAATGTTTAATTATTTGAAGTGCAGTGAAAAATCAGTAGCCAGCTAGACATACCTCTACTTTATAACCTTCAGATTTTGCTAGCTCAGCCGCCAAACCAAAGTTCAAACGATCACCAGTATAGTTCTATCAACACCCAAATTCGAACACTATGAATCCAGAAACAAAAGCAGATCCTAATGACTCATCATGAACTGACCATACTAATGCAAAACCACACTATCTTATTCGCTGATTTCGCAAGAGGTCATGTATTAAAAAAAAATTAGGCACATGATGCCAAGTATTATAATAAAAAGAAACTTTACTTTTAATATTTTCACTATTTATTATCTTAATCACAGCAAATAAGATTTTCCATATATAGGACATCTAATATGCATACAGACCTAAAAGACCAATGCAAAAATCTATACTTAGGATGACAGGATGCTAAAGAAAAAAAGCAAATAATACCTTTACAATCAAAAGACATCCCTTAGGACCAGTTACAGCTCGTATTCCCTAAATTTCAAATCATAAAAATAGGGGCATTAGAAGTAGAAAAAACAGTATGCTTATAACTGAAAGAGTGATATACAGTTCAATTCTAATACTATGAGGTAAGCATACAGCTAGAATTGAATCAACGGGTGGAGAAGAAAATATATCTCCACAAACTGCTGCTGTAAGCATTCCTTCTCCCACAAATCCAGCATGGGCAGGCTCATGCCCACTCCCTCCCCCTGTAGGGTAAAATATAGATGTAACAATTTTCTCAGTAAAAATTATGCAACTATTGGACAAATAAAGCTGCAGAACCATCCTAGGAAGTTTCATTTTAAATGTTTCCTAGGGTGAAAAATTCTATTTCCACCCACCATTTCCTATATCCTATACCCTACCCTCTTGTAACTTCTTTTTCTCAATTAGATTTCCTAAATTAGCATAACAATACCTACAAGCTTTGAGTAGAATACTAATGACACACAACCTGAAAAAATGAACTGTAAAAGCATCCAATGGATGGTCACACACCTGATATGACTGCAACCTTATCATATGTTGCAGCTGAAACATCTGCCCGTAGCACAACCTTCACCTACATTAAAAAAAAATGCATTCAGCAACTATCACACCAATACACAAGTTATGCATTCGCTGCACGGGGTCGTGTGATCACCAGAGGAAAGCCATCCAAATACTGCAGTCCAGGATAAGTCTCCACTAGACCTTCAATGAACTCAGTCACAACATCTGCAATCACATTTAAAATATATTCATATATATTCAATTTCCAAGACTACTACACATTTGCTCCGTCGTATAGATAGATACAGGCATACATAAAAGCATCTATATATGTAGTCTAATCAATGCAAAATCTCTAAGAGGAAAACACTACACAATCATAAATGCAGTGCTACTAAGGTAAAAATACAAAAAAGAAATAAAATCCAAATAGGAATCTAACTCTCGCACTGAACCGCAATCTTCGAACTAGTACAGCAAAATTAGTAGAATCACCACAATAAAGTCTACAACGTTTCGCATCGAATTTCCGTAAGTCAAATACTAATGTTCAAATATTCAAGAGAAAGTCAAATACAGCAAGATTAGTAGAATCACCACAATAAAGTCTACAACGTTTCGCATCGAATTTTGTGACTCGAACAGCGATTTTCGTAAGTCAAATACTAATGTTCAAATATTCAAGGCTCAGATAGGAGAAAAAAAGTCAACAAAGTGCGCAGAACACAAACAGTCAAAAAATCGAGAGCAAGATTCCGAACGGAACCGCGGCAAGAACATTGAGAGCACAGCAATTGTGGACGGCGAGAGTTAAAGAGAGCGGAGATTGACGGCCAATTCGGCAGAGAAGGGGAAATTGAGCGAAGCAAGGGGAGAGGGAGTGGGAGGAGAAGGATGTTCACGCACCAATGGGGTCGTCGATGAGCTTCTTGGTCGGAAATGCCATGGCGAGGCGGTGCCGGAGGAGGAGAATTGAAGAGGAGAATGGCGGAAACGGAAAACCCTAGAAATGGTTTTGCATGAAACAGTGGAGAGAAGAGAGAGAGAGAGAGAGAGAGAGAGTGAGAGGGAAGAAGAGTTGTTGTTGTTGGCTTGTTGGTTTGATGGTGGTGTGGGTGTGCCTCTTTATATACTACACAAGAGAGGGAAAGCGAGGGAGTTGATAGTTAGCTTCTTCTTGCACGGAAAATTAAAAAATTAGATTAAATAATAACCAAACGATATCTTCCTCAATACAAATCTCCATTTACAACTACCATTTCCCTCTCATTCATCCCATTTTTTTTTTCATTTATAATGTACTTAATTTTAAAAAATAATTTTATTTTTAAAGAAATTGAAATATTTAATAGCAAAAAATATTGTTTATGTAAGAAATTATAAACAAAATAGAATTCTAAACAAATATTGTTTAGGTAAGAAATTATAAACAAAATGGAACTCTAAAATTTCATTACAGTGACTCGTTACTTAAAATTAAAAAATTGTTAAATGAAGTTGAAAAATAATTAAAGTGTTGTAACTGCAATAAAAGTATAAATGATGTATGAGAATACAGAATAATTAATATTATTTAAAAAGATGAAATTATGTTTCATTTTATTATTATTTAAATTTTTTAAAATGATTAAAATCTACTTTCACAATTATAGAGAGATGCACAGGAGATAAGAAGGTACTAGAGGAAAAATTTACCCCTATTAATTATGATTATTTTTTTACTAACGTCAATTGAAGAAATTTGTGGGTCCATATTGATAAAAAAAAAGGAGGGAATTTTTTTTAGCCATTAACATTGTAAAGAAAAACATTGATGGATATTAACTTAAATAATTATTAATGGATGTTAAGTTAAATATTTATAGTGAAAAAGAAAATTATTTTGACTAACGTCAATTGATTTTTTTTTTTTACAAATATAAGATGAAAAAATCTTGAAAATTTTCGACGAGAAATAAAGATCTACAACAAAATATTATCAATATTGACTTTTTTTTTAAATTTAATAATTATTTCACATTTAAATAAATATTTAATATTTAAATAATTCTTTAAATTTAGTGATAGTTGAAATACTTTATCCAGATAAAAAATTAAGATTAAAACAAAATATTTAAAAAAAAATAATTTAAAATAAAAATCCATTCAAAATTCAACATATATAAAATCAGATTTATTTTCTGAGTCACTTTTTTTCTAAATTAATCAACTTCACCATCATTCCAATATTCACCGTGTTGATTAGGAATGTTATTGTAATTTAATAATAATGTAAAAATACTTTATAGTATTTGTACACCATTTTTCATTTTCATTTTTATTTTTAATTGCTAATTGATTTTTTTAAATAAAGGTTGGTAAATTGTATAAGCTTCAAATAAATTTAATATTAGAAATTAAATTATTTTGTAATGATATTTTTTAAAACAACATTAAAATATTTTTTTTATCAATGATAAAGCTTCTAGATCTAATAATTAATTAATCTTGAATGGTCTACATTAATTAATCCATATTTTTATTAACCTCTGTAAGTATTTATTATTATTATTATTATTTATCATTTAGTCGTGTAAGAAAACTTTACCTCTTAGTTTTATTTTTAAATTATTTTTTAGTTCTTATAATATTATTTTGAATTAATAATAAAATTTATAATTTTTTCCCAACCAATAAATGAGTCAACCATAACACTAATCTAATATAAGTGTGTTTCATTTCCTTTTAAAAAATACTCTTCTTATTTATTTATCATTTACCAGTTTATTAGTGTAATCCTTTTTAACATTTTTTTATATATATATATATATATATATATATTTTAATGTAATAAACATCCACGTTGAATTAACAAGTATATTTGCCCTAAATTGTACTTTTTCACTTTGTATTACCCGTCTTTGTTGTTGCACTCATCGGAGATGGAATCCGAGACTCCGCAACGACGCCGTTCAAGCAGTGCCACCGGCAACAATGCGCCTATCGGAGAGAAGAGGCCGAAACGCAGCGAGGTGCGTCGTTTCAGCTCTCACCCGCTTCGTGAGGGTTTTTTTACTCCGAACGAAACCTAAACAGCTGTTACTTACTTGGTTCCATTTTTCAGGTACTTGCGAAGAGGAAAACTGTTGAAGAACTCATCACAACAGCACGTGCTCAAAAGGACCACCTCGCTCCTTTTCCAGCGTTTCGCCATTTCCACGCAAAGGGTAATGTTTTGGATTTGTAAGATTTTGTTTAATCAAACCATTTAGGTTAATTTGCTCAGGAGTTAGTTGCGAAAAAAATTACGAGTTATGCTATGGTTAAATGGTACCTAAGATGTAATACGGTGTCACATTACTCGAGTGAAAGTAAGGAAATTTAAAATATGCCTCTGCACTTAATTACTTATTATCATTTTAATATTTTAAATTAATATATATTATCATTTAAGTACACGAATTTTCAGAGAAAGTGATTGACAGATTGCACGATTATTGTTTTGAATTTTCTTACTTTCAGGACTAATGTGAGAACATTATACATTTTCATTACCCAAATGGTGTTTTAGTCTTTTATTCATACAACAAAAAACCTTCATGTCATTACCGAAAGATTTTAGTTTTCTCTCTTTCTTACTTGTATAATTTGTTGCAAGAGTTATGGTACGAATTCCATTTCTCGAGAATTATTCGATGGGTAAAAGTTGTGTTCACAGAGAACTTGTTAACTAGCTTAACAAGTTTTCCAATGTTTGGATTAATTTGTTTGATGCTCTTACAATGTACTGTCTTCCCCCAAAATTGAAGCTAGATCGAACTTGCGCGGATTATATAATATGAGTCAATGAAAGAGGTGTTAGTTTGTGTTTAAATTTATGTTAGAATATTAAGTTGAGTTCAACTCAACTGGAGTATAATAAAAAGCTATTAATTGTAGCTTTTCAATCAACTGGAGTTTAAGATGAATTTTGCTTCTAACTGAATCTGAAATATAGAATTTCAAACTTGTTGGCACAGTGTTTAATAGATATTGAATGTTGGTATAGGTGTTTCAAGTGAAATCCAAACATCTTTAGTAGTTGATGATAACTCTTGAGATGTTAATGTGTAATTCTCAACATCGGAATGTGATAATGTTCATTTTTGGGTTTGAATTTTTTGTTGTTGTTCTAAGTTCCTATTTTAACCTGATTTCTAGGTCTCTCTTTGTGTTTGAAGTCAGGACATGGCAGTAAACTTTCGTCGACTGTTAAGACTTATATTCAGAATCTCATTAAGGTAGAAAATACTAGGAATTTAGAATGTGTATTTATACTATAATGCAAAAGGAGAATCTATCGTTGTCTCCTTTTGTTCAGGTGGTTTTTGTTCTGTTAAAAAATGCACCTTGTCAAGCCAATTCAGTGAAAGAGAGAGAAGATTAGTTTATTCAAACTATGAATTTTATTTCTGTTTGTTTATGGTGTCATTCATTGATGTGACATGATATGAAAATCTGTCTGTCATGGTTGGTTCTTTTTGTTATCTAGTTGAAAGGAGTGAGCTTGTGAAAATGTCTGATTTGTATTTTCCCAAAACTGCAGCTAAACATGGAAGGACCGTTTGGATCTGAGTGGCCAGAGCAAGAAAAGGTGAAGCGCAGAGAAATGGTTGCTCATGATGCACATTATGTATTTGTGCATGAGGTTGCCAATTCAAATGCTGATGAGATGACTACAATGCTTACTGCAGCTGAGACTTCAACTTCTTGTTGTCTGGAAAATAGTGGCCCCTTGGTTGGATTTGTACAGTACCGCTTTGTGTCAGAAGAAGAGATACCAGTGCTTTATGTGTATGAATTACAGCTTGAGCCTCGTGTTCAGGGGAAGGGACTGGGGAAGTTTCTAATGCAACTTCTAGAGTTTATGGCGCAAAAGGTAATCTGAGTTGTTTTTCATGTCTTACTGACATGGATGAAAATTGAGAAGTGGTGGTGCACTGAAAAGGAAACAGCTTTTAAGCTGGGAAAAGAAGGTGGACTGTTGAGCATTATGATCTTTGAAGAAACAATTTATTTAATTTTATTATTAATGTACAGTGTTCATGATTTCCATTTGGAAAGTCCCTATAACCCTCAGTTGGATGTCTTGACAAGTGTACGAGTTTTATGTTCATTGAACATGGTCTCTTATCTATTATTTTCTGTGTTTTAATGTCTCTTGTAGAACTGTATGAGTGCTGTCATGCTGACTGTTCAAAAGGCAAATGTATTAGCCGTGGATTTCTATATAAGTAAGCTAAGGTAACATTTTCACCTATGTATGCTGCTATCATCAAATTATTTTCTGTTAAAAAGACGAACATGTCAAGTTTGATAGGAATGAAAGGGAAGAAAGAATTTCCTCATCATCATTTGCTCCTGTTCTTCTACCCTTACTAATTGTATGTCAACCTGAGACATTGATTCCATGGTAAAATATTTCTGTCTGCTTTTGAACAAGCTGACGAGAGGGAAAACATGACTTTGATAGTCCTCTTAGTCTTATTGAAATGGCATAAATCCTTTTGAAAGGTTTAACTGATAATGCATGAACATATATTGAAAAGAGTGATCTGAGAGTCTGAAACCACGTATGTTGAAGGGAGTGAGTCATTAATTCGAAATCATTAGAAATTTGCTTATAATTATGTTTCATGTGCACATTATATAAGCCTAATTTGAATATACTTTTCAACATGCACTTATAGAAAAAGAAAAGAAAATGAATCAAACTTTCACATAAGTTAAAATCAACTCATGTACCCCATTCTTATTTAGAATCTCCCTCATTTATTTTCTTGATATGTTGATATGTCTAAGTTAATTTTAACTTTTGAGTGAAATTTGATCTATTTTACATCCTTAATTCATTTCACTTTCTTCTCCTATAAATACCCGGGTAGAAGCTTATCCAAACTACATTATAACTGTATAAAGTCATTTTTTTCTCATGCAATTGCATGCTTATTTGCTCAAATCATGGACATGTCAATTGCTTGTGTGATTCTAATTTATAAATTGGTGATTATAATCTTATTTTTTATTTCTGGTGGTGATTAAACATAAAATAAAGAACAATATGGTTATTACAGCTTTCTCTGCATCTTAAAAACTAGTGGATTTGCTAGTCATGCAACTGTCTCTATTTTATGCCTTTTGAACTATCACCTTATGTAGTTTTATCCCATGTTATCGATGTAGATGACCTCCCAATTACTTTCTATACTTTGCTTATACATTGACTATTTCCTCCACTTTGGTTTTTGTTTTGTTGAATGATGAAACATTTCCAGATACATCATATCAGCTACTTCACCTTCAAAAGTCAATCCAATGGTATATAGATTTTTCATTCCCCTTTTCCTGCGGTTATCTTGTGAAAACGTTATGTAAGTCGTGTTTTCCCCTTAAATGCAGATGAAGAAGAGTTATGAAATTCTTTGCAAAGCATTTAATGATGAAGCTAAAGCAATTTTGGAGGTAAGCACCAACTCAGGGCTCCGTATGACTGATTTTCCGGAAAAGTGTCACTAATCCTCATAAAGCACCCTTCTTTATGAGCAATTTTCTAAATCAATCGGATTTAAGGTTTTGCACTGAATTTCGTAAAACACCTTCTGTCCTTCCCCCATTTATTTTCTTAAATTTAATTATTTTAAATTCTCTATAAAATAATTATTCTCTAAAAATTCTTAATCCAAACACCCTATTATAGTGTGTTTGAACAGGGAATTTAAGAGTGATTTATTTTTAGAGAATAATTATTTTATAGAGATTTTAAAACTCTTTATAACAAGAATATGGTTTGGGTAAGGAATTTCAAAAGAAATTAAAATTACAAAATGGTATGAGATTAATTGGATTATTTAAAATAAAAGAATTTCAAATTCCACAAGAAAAATAAGAATTTGAAATTCTTTATGTTATCAAATTTATGTCTTTTTTCTTTATATTCTCTCTCATCAACTCGATTTTAGTCAGAATGTAGTTGTCGTCTGTACTAAGATTGAAATATTGTTGGTTTGATTGAGATTGTTGGGGAAGGTTTCTTTTAAACTAAAGTTTGTTAGCATGTTATTTTTCTGATGATTAGAAAAACTTTCAATCAATCTTAATTAATTAGGGTTGTATTTTTACCAATATCAATTGGGATATTTTCCTGACATTGACTGAAAAGTTGGCAAACAAAACCCTCAACCAACAATATAAAAATTATCCTAATCGATGTGATGTGAGCTTAAATAATTGTAGTCCACATCAATCGAAAACAATCATGATTGATTCTAATGGAGAAAATGAGATCTACTTAAATCCAATATATTTGAATTTCTTAGAAAATATGAATTTTCTATTCTAATGATCGCTCAAAGGATATAAGAAGAACCGTGTTTTTTAACATTTGCCTATTCAAAGGTCTTGTCATACATGTGCAAACTATGCTTGCTGCTGCGGCTGAATTAGAGCAGATTTTCCTTTTTTTTCTCTTGGAAGGGAGGGGATTTGCCTATATTAGTTCAACTGAATTTCTGTGTGCGCACTATATGTAAACCTGTGCTTCATTTAGTTGGCGATACCATAATATGCTATTAATTGCTACTAGAAGCTGTTCTTGAAATACTTTAATACTTAGCATGTGCTGTTCTTTCTCTCCAAAAGAAAGATAATTTGAGATCAGTGCTCCCATTTTTCTTAGTTTTTTTCTGTCCTTTACTCTGTTGTGACACAAACATTTAACCTCGTTTGTTTTTCTTTTTTGTATTCGATCATCTTTACTCATACAGCCTCCTTTGTTTGTTTACAGGATAGAGAAGATGAATAGGTGCACTGTTAGAGAAGGACTGTTCATGTTGTTAGTCCCATTTTCTTTGCACTACCACCAATTGAGTAGCCTTCTTATTGGGTTCTTCTGTTTTTTTGTGTGTATTTCTTCTCTTGTTTGTCCATTTAGAAGAAATTTCTTTTGCCACATTGTGCACGCCAGCCCCTCAAAATTTAGAAAAATAATTTTCTCTGCAAGGATGGATTTCTATAAAAGAAAATAAGAAAAATCAATGAAAAAATACTTCCCATATGATCAAATCAATTTAAAAACCAACTTTTGAAAAGTTAATAGGAAAATACTTCAATAATTATTTATGCTTAATTTTTCCTAATAAGCAAATTTAAGTTTACTAAAAGAAAATAACTTTACTTTCTTTTCTTAAAAAAGTAGTTTTAGATAAATTTATCCTATTAAAATGCAAATGAGTCTAACTCATTTGTTAGGTAAAAGTTCAATATTCATATTTTGAGTAAGTGTTAAAAACAACCAAGTATAGAAACATGGTTATATTTTGTTTGTGTGGTTTTGTTTTACATTTGATGTATGAACATGTTTAGATAATACTTACATAGTTTTAAATTAATTTTGTATTTCATAAATATTTATATGCTTATTATTCAATGTTGCAGTAAATATTTGTTATTTTTGTCTATAAAAAGTGCATGTTTAAATAAGTCACATCAAATTAACAATTCCTTTACGTTAGTATTGTCAACTCTCCACTTTACACAAGTTAAAGTAAAAACACATTGTTTAAAAACTGAAGATAACTAAAACCAACTAATATACATAAATAAAACCAACTAATATTCATGGAGTGTATTTAATGCATCTTTCGTGTGCAATTTCACTATATACAAGGAAAACAGAAAAACAGAGTTGAATTTGTTCAATAGCTAGAAATGGAAACTGAATTTATTTGAATTAAGGAAAAGAGAATGGAAAGTGAAAAGAATTTTTATGAAAATTTTTGAGTGATTTGATTGATGTGATATATAAAAAGTAATTTTTTAATTGTTTATGAAAGATTATTGCAGGCGTATCAATTGTCTTATAGCAAATTATAACAAATAATAGACAATCACAATCGAATATTTGAGTGGTTAAACTGTTAAAAAAAATATTTCATTAAGTATTAGTTATAGTTTTTGACATAAGAGTCAAGTTCGAAAGTTTGTTTTGTCATGAGATAATTATTTAAAAATAAATTACTATAAATTATATTAATTATTTTGCAACAAAAATCAAATATAAAATAGACCAAGTCGTAAAATAGATATTTTGATTTTTTAACAAATCAATTATTGAATAAAAATATTATAATAGATTGTATCAATAATCTTGTTACAAAAATCAAATTTAGGATTGATAATGATAACGACTTAATTCAAGAAATTTGAAAAAATTGTACTATTTTTAATTTGATCTCTTACCAAAATATTAGAAGGTTTTAAAATTATTAAAATTCAAAGTTCATATGCCATACCTAACCAAGAAGACTTTTTGAGCATTTTTTTTACTGTATTTTATATATGCTTTTAGGATTTGCCCATTGAAATCAATATTATAAACATAATCTCAACTAAATGTAATACAATCATTTAGAGCATCTCCAATGCTCTTAGTATAAACAACACACTTAATGTTCTAATTAATTTACACTCCAATGCAAGCTTTTATTAACAAGTTACTTAAATTACAAGTAATAAAATGTTCAATAAATAATTATTTATATAAAAAAAGTTGTCACAAATCTGAAACAGTTCAAAATAATACATCACACAAAAATATAAATTACTCATACAATATAACTAAATATTGTATCCCTTCATTTCCATTTCTCCCATTTTTTCATTAAAATTTATTCTTTTGTGCATGTCCCTTTAGAAATTCAATTACACATTTATTTATTGTACTAAATAAAAAATTACAATTAAATTTACTAAAATAATAAATATTATACTTTTTATTGTTGAAAAATATGTTAAAATACATATATAAAATGTTAGTGATTATTAATAAAAAAAATCACTTTTTAAAAATATTCATACTAACTTGTAATGAAAATATTTAACTCTTATTAATAATAACACTTTTAATTTTAAATTCGTAGCCGCAGAGACCAAACGACGTCGTTCTACGGGTTTCTCCTCCCTCCTTCTTCCCTAGTTTGAAACACAAGCTCGCGAAGTAGCGCGTTATGGTTCGAAGGAAGTCTCGTTCTGAGACAAAGATGAAAACAGCGTTACGGCTATCTTCCTTCACGCGCCAGCTTCACTCGCGTTCTCCTCCACGCGCTGCCGCGTTCAACCAAATCCTCACCTCCCTCGCGAAGGCGAAGCGCTTCCCCGCCGCGATTTCCCTCTGCGCGCAAACGGAGTCCCGCGGCGACGTCATCCCCTGCCACGTCACCCTCACCATCCTCATCAACTGCTTTTGCCACGTCGGCAAAGTCGCTCTCGCCTTCTCCGTCTTCGGGAAGTTCCTCAAGCGCGGCCTCCCCTACGACGCCGTCACGCTCAACTCCTTAATCAAAGGCCTCTGCCTCGACGGCGCCGTTTTGTCGGCGCTCAAATTCTATGAGGAAATGGCCGCGGAGGGGTTTGAGTTCACCGAAGTCACCTACGGAACGTTAATCAACGGACTCTGCGATGTAGGAAAAACAGAAGCCGCCATTAGATTGTTGAGAATGATGCAAGCTTGTGTTGTTAATGTTAAACCTAATGTGATTATGTATAGTAGAGTTATCGAGGGTTTGTGTAAGGAAGAGCTTGTGAATGAGGCGTGTGAGTGGTATTATGAAATGGTTGCTAACAATGTAGAGCCTAATGTGTTCACTTACAGGCCTCTTGTGAGAGCGTTGTGTGTCGCGGGGAGGTTGGACGAGGCGATTGGGATGGTGGAGGGGATGGTTTGGAAGGGTGTGTACATTGATGTTTATGTGTTTAGTGTTTTGATCGATGCCTTGTGTAAGAAAGGGATGGTGGTGGAAGCGCGGGAGGTGTTTGATGAAATGATTAAGAGAGGTTGTGAGGTGAATGTTGTTGTGTGCTCGGCCTTGATGGCGGGGTATTGTTCGAAGAACGAAGTGGATGAGGCGAGGAGGTTGTTTGATGCAGTTGTGAGATGGCCGGATGTTTGGAGTTATAATGTTTTGATGAATGGGTATTGCAAGGTTAGGAGATTGGATGATGCAATGAAGTTGTTAAATGAAATGTGTGTGAAGGGCGTGGTTCCGAATGTTGTGACTTATAATTTGTTGGTTGATGGTTTTTGTAAATGTGGGATGGTGGCGTATGCTTGGCGAGTTGTTAAGGCAATGTGTGAGAGTGGTGTGGCACCGGATGCTGCTACTCATAGTATCTTGTTGGATGGCTTGAGTAAGACGCAACGTCTTGATATGGCGGTTGTGATGTTTAACCAGCTGTTGAAGAGGGGTGTGGAACTTGATGTTTGGAGTTATAGTATATTGATTGATGGTTGTTGCAAGAATCAGAGGATAGGTGAGGCCATGAATTTCTTGAAAGAAATGCATTTTAGGAATTTGGTTCCTCATATTGTGACTTACACTGCTCTTATCAATGGCCTGTGCAAATCTGGGAGATTGTTGTCTGCGTGGAGGCTTCTGAATGAGTTGCATGATAATGGTCCACCCCCTGATATTATTGCTTACAGTACCTTGTTGATTGCTCTATGCAAAAGTGAACGTCTTGACCAAGCAATTTTTTTGTTTAACCAAATGATTAGGAGGGGTTTGGCACCTGATGTTTGGAGTTATACCATCTTGATTAATGGGCTATGCAAGAGTGAAAGGATAGATGAAGCCGTTAAACTCTTTAAAGAAATGCATCTAAAAAATTTGATTCCTGATTCCATAACTTACCTTTGTCTTGTTGATGGCTTGTGCAGATCTGGGAGAATCTCATATGTGTGGCAGCTTCTTAATGAGATACATGGCAATGCTCCACCCCCTGATGTTGTCAATTACATTGATACACTTTGCACGGACATGCATCTTCACAGCAAATGCCTTGCGTCAGCTTACTGTTGACAGAAGAGCCCGTTATTATTTTCTCGCATGACTGTACTTACCGATGGTTTGTATGAAATTGGAACTATATACTGCACGGAAATTTCCAAGTATCGTTTGATTAGAGGATATTGTTCACGTGTCCAAAAATATACCACTGTGATGAATGGACTTTGTCTGAAGAGAGATTGTTCGGTGAACAATGAGCTTGCTTTAAAAGCTGGGAAAATTCTTAATTCTGAAGAACAGCATAAGATCATTTAGAAGAGAAACTTCTACATGAAGTGGTCACTGGATAGAGGCCTTGTAAGATGATACAATAAGGTCAGATACTTTAGTTTCGATTTCAATTATACTTAATAATGTTGAATTTGTTTGAATATTTGAAAAATGGCTGTTTCCTTTTGGCCCTATAAATTGAAACACAATGGTAAAATGGTTCTTTTTGTTCAGATGTGTTTTAACTTTTATTTCGTTCTTATATTGCTTGAGGATAACCATTTTGATGTTGACATGACTTTGATCCTTCCTCATTTCCATTTGATATACCCGCAGACAGTGTTTATGCAATCTGAATGGTTTGTAAATAACCTATTTAATAACACAACAAACAATGTAGAACTTGGCATTGTTGCATGCTGTTATTGTCAAATCTAATATTCTTTTTGGTTTATATTTTTACCAAAAATATTTAATGTTTGCTCTATACCTACTTCTTGGAAATAAGTTAAAGAAGTCAATATCTTGATTGCATAATTGGTGGAGTCATGCCCTGTATTAAAATATCCAATGGAATTCTTATAACCTACATTCTTGGCTATTGCCATGCTAGCAGATTTCTCTCTTTACTCCTCACTGGCTACAGACCCCAAGACCCTCCAATGATTCTATCCAAGTTTTTCCAGCCAAAGTATACTTATCACAGGGAAGAAGCTCAAAAGCAGTAAGGTTAGATAAAAAAAACGCAATCATTTAAACATTTTTTACTCACTTCATGTTTGTAGTTTCTGAACTAAATCATCTTTCGTTTTGCAGGCACTAACCAATTAGTAAGCCTTTGAATAACTAATCAAAGTACCATGTAGTGACAAGGACCAGCTCGCTTCTTTTCCCACCTTCGCAATTCCCATAGATATCATATCCGTTTCGGAGTGAAAGAGATGTTAATAACGTTATAAATACAAAGATGGAAGAACACATGTGCTGCTATCAGATGTCTCAAGAAAATGGAAGAAAGATGTTACATCTTACAGAACAATTATGGACAGTCTCTGGGAGGGAAGCAGGGTATGTGAGGCTTTGGATTTGTGCTTGGAAATGACTGGTAAAGGCATTCAACCAAATCTATAACTCATCGTGGTAATCACCTATTCTAATAGACTCGTCTGTTCTGATAGGCATCAGTGAACTGGAAGTGTTAGAAATCCTATTCCGTTTGCCTCAGTTCTTGAAGTACGGATTATATATTTGTTGGGCAACTTCTCTACGTCAATTAATTTCAAGATGAATTTTTTGACACTTTTATGGTGTCTTTCATTTAATTTTGCAAACATTGAGCCTGATAATTGATATATAAGATGGAAACATCAGGGTCCACCCCAGATGAACCATGAAACCTATTTATGCTTTTAGCCATAGCAATCGTACCTCTTTGCAAAATCTGTCAACTATAACACTAAAAGTTTGCACATCTGGCATGATTCCCTTTCTGAACATGTTTTCCTGTAGGGTTGCTGCAAAATTAATCTTAAAACTGATTGACATTTAGTGAAATTGCTCAACAAATATATAACTCGCACCCCGAGAATTAAGGTAGATGTGAATCCCAACAAAAATTATTTCATTTAATGATTTACAAGGGCTGCTCACCAAATGTTGTAACTTATAATTCATTAATCCATTTCTTGGATGAAATGATTAATAATGGACTAAATCCTGATGTCGTCACTTTAATCACTCTTATTTGGGGGTACGAAGGTGGGAAACCAGTAGCTGTAAAAAAATTCTTTACAATGCACAAGCACGCCCAACTTCCCGATCTCCAAATTTATGCCATTATATTGGATGGCCATTTAAGTGCCATTTTTATGCTGAGGCTATATCATTGTTTAGGAAATTGAAGATGAATTTGGATCTTATAATGTAATTTATTTTACGGTATTATGCTGAATGGAATGCGGTTTTGAAAAGCTAAGTGCTGCACTGGAACTCTTTTCTTCTCTGCCTCCTAAAGGTGTGAAAGGAATGTTGTTGCCTATAAGATGATGATTAATGGTCTATGTAAAAGAGAACTATTCGATGCTCCTGAAGACTTATTGATTAATATGAAAAAAAGTGGTTGTCCCCCTAATAGCACACTCGTGATGTTTTTGTCCAGGGATTGCTGGAAAATCATGATATTTCAAGATCAATGAATAACTTCAACTAATGAAAGGCAAAGGATTTTGTGCGAATGCAACCACCACAAAATTGTTTATCTGCTACTTCTCGGACAACAAAGGAATTAGTTGCATTTGCAGTGTTCTTGACAGTTTTTTTGAGTATAACCTTGTATATTCAAAATCGTGAGGCCAGCCTGTTAGTAGAGTCTGGCTCTGTGCACCGGGTTTTGATTCGAATTTTTTTTTTTCATGACAATTACGATAATTGGTATAATATATAGTTCTTAAAAAATACTATCTCTTGATTCCTATTTTTTCCCATGGTTGGATGGGAGGAACGTCACAAAAAAACCCCAATTTCAGTCTCAAGGTTTGTCTCAAGCTAGGTCTTGAGATGAAATAGTTAGTTGCTCTTCTACCATGTTTTGCATTTTCTTGTTAATGATTACTGCTTTAGTTTCATATTTTGTATGAATTTGAATACTCAAACATTGTTAGACAGTGAGGGAGGCAAGACAATGGCACCTTCAAATTTTCCTTTCATAATGACTGCCTATCTTGTAAGTTTTTGTTATTTAATAATTTTTGCAGTTTCATCAAATGGCTTCATCTTGATGCATTCGGAAATAATTAACTGATGGGGTTTTGTGGTTGGGTGAATTTTATATATATGACATCGGTATATTGAATTTAAAATCTTAATACCAGTTTCTTGTATGAGTTAAAATTACAAACATGGCAAAATTACTATGTTTTTGCATCAGCTGGTCCCCTGTTTCTCCCTCCAAAAAATATTGAGAACAACTCTTTCTCAGGCCTCTTCTTATTCTCTAATACAAAAAAGAAGGCCAGAAATAAACCAAAAATAATCAAGTCTCAGAATTCAGCTACCATGTACATGTTTTCGGATCCTTAAAGGCTAAACCTCATTTGAAAAATGGTGCAATGAGAACTGAAATCTATTGGACGACATGCCGTTGTTATAACTTTTTGTATCATATTCAATTCCCTCCTACCTTGATGTCTGCTGTGAAGATTGCTCGTACAGGTCTATGATCAGAGAGTCTTGACTCACTCCTGTTGTATTGGATTTGCCTCATTCCCTTCCCAAACCATATTATTCTATCACACCTGCAATATCATCTTGTTGTTAGAGTATCCCATGCTTGCTAATAGATCATATAAAAGCATTTGAAGGGTGACTATGGGTCATCATTGCCTTGTCCTAAAGAACATATCAGTGTCATGTCATGTGAAAGTAGTGACATGGCCCACTAAAGGAAATTTGTGTCTTTTATTTCTAGTACACCATCATGTTCTTTAGGGACCTGAGAGTCATCCAAATTGTTTAATGTATGCTTACCATGCTGGAGAACGCCCGTTTTTGCTTGTATGCTGCTGATCACAACCTAGATAATCTTTAGAATTTGGGAGGTATTTGTATGTAGGTGGAAACTCTATGGCTCCTTCATGCCAACCTTGGAATACATTGCCCTCCATGAGCTCCAGCTTGAGCTATACAGAATTTGGGTGGAGTTTAAAATTTTGAACTCAAAACAGAACACTGACTATTCAACAAAACCTCTGCCTTAAACTGGTTTTGAATTTGAACTCAAAAACAGGGGCAACTTTCACTTCAAATTTGGACTCAGGACCTGAGTAAACCTTAAACCTTGCAAATAAGGTTTGTAAGGTGAGGACTCCTGTCTTAGAATTTGTGATTTTCAACTAGAAATATTATCAATTGGGCTTAATTCCACAAAACCAACTTCTAAATAAGGATTATATTGAACATATCTCTGATTAATGTGAAATCTCAGTATTAGTTTATTCAAACTATTGTCATGCAAGAAGTAACATGAGCCTTACCTGATCATGTTTCAACAAGGTTTCCCACTCTCTTCTCTTGATCAGCCTTTGTGTTGTAGAGTTTGGCATATAAATCCTGTAGTTCAAGTCGCCTAGCCAGACTATTCGGCTGTATGGGACCAGGTACCCACTTTAGATGAAGTTCTATTGAATGAGTTCTACTTGTATAAACTGATTATACTCAATTAAACAGGATACTTTGAATAGTGTAATGGATTACATATCCAAAACTAGTTAAATGTTTCTCAGTCAAAAAGCAAAGTTTGAGGAACTGGAAATAGTTACATATCTAATATACAATGATAATATATCTTCTTGTGGTCGAAAAAAAAGCGTGTAACTTATTCCTTCAACTTTTGACAATTTCCCATAATTTACACAATCTAGTATGCACTTACTCATGATCAATAATCTTTTGAGGCCTATCATGCAGAGGCCCAGAGGTGAAGATTGTCCTGGACAAAATATCTGTTGCATTAACGTTTCTTTGTCTTCGGTCTGCTTCTTTCCCACCAGATGCTAGATGACTACATACAAAGCAGAAACTTGTTTCATGCAAGTAAAATCTGATTGATACCGAACCCTGTATTTTAAGATCAATAAAAGAACTAAGAATTCATTTAATGTTTCAAAACTATCATCTAAATTCTCTAAACAGCTAGTTATTTTGTTCAAGAAAACAAAAACATGCATTCTATTTTTCTGCAACATGTCAAAACAAACCTTGTTTCCTAAGTAACCCATGATTCCACAGCCAACAGATGAAACACTCAAGTGCCTGATTGTTTGATAGAGGTCACATCGAGCCCATATGGTTATGAACATTCCCACCATCTGCCTGCTTATGATGCACTGAAAATCTCGTCCATGTTCTCCCTCTGCACAAATATGTTCCTTCAAAGGATATATCTTCTGTGATTCAGCTACTTTATCTCCTTCAACCACCTTTGTTGGTGTCCTATTGTTAAGGGCTGCTCCAATTAGAGAATTCCATTTCGTAGAAACTTTTCTGTTTTGGGGACCTAATACATTTGCTGCATTTAGAGGTACAATTTCTTGGAACCTGGTATATCATACATAATGAAATGATAGAAATCCAACAGTTTAGTTTCTATGCAGTTGATCGCTCACGTATAATTTTAATTAACAAAAGAAAATGATTACCCCAGAACATAAATGTCTGCTGAATTATTTTCTGTGTCAAGCCAGTCTTCCATATCCAAGTTCTTGGGTGGTGTAATGCCTCCAATATTCCAGGAACCAACAAAGATCCTTGTGCACATTAATATCCAAATCAGAGTTGCATTAAAGGTGATATAATATAGCTAGAAAAGGGTTAAAGTGCCATGGAAGAATTGTTCAAGAATTTAAACTATTATGACCTCATACTTTTTGGTTTGAGGATAGAAGCGTCTTCTTGAGTATGCAGATGCTTGATTCAAACTAGGAGTTTCCTTTCTGGCCTCTGATGAATTCTGGTTTTCTCCTTTGAAGCTATCAATTGTTAATATCTTTCTCATGATCTTGCTCTCCTTCAGCTTGAAGCTCTGCATGATCTTTGGATGAAATGTTATACACTCATCATCAAGCATACAGAAAGAAGCAAAATAGAGAGAGGGGAAGAGACACTGAAAGCAACATAGGAAGAGAAAGAGATACCTACTTGCACCCTTTATGTGATGTTCTTGCCAAAGGCTTTTTACTACAATTCTACCAAAATATAGAAGTGGCATATCAAACCAGAGAAAAGCAAGAAAAGAAAGAAACTGCATCAAATATTAAGAGAAGGGTTTATTATGGGAGGAGGAAGGGGATTTATAAGCATGCAGCTTAATCGAATTGATTAAAAAATTGGTTATGGACAATTCCAGCCATATAGTGACAGCAGAAAAAACCTGGGGTCTCTCTCATATATGAATTGATTACTCACTACTCATTTTTGGAAAACTATACTTTGAAACTCTAAAGTTGTATATAAAACTTTAGATGTGATGCTTTTAGAAAAAAATATATATAATAAAAATAAATTTGTAATTAAATGATGTTAAAAATATATTGTTGTTAAGAGATAGAAAAAAAGTTGGATGTGAAATTATCAACTGTCTTCGTTTCTCTATGGTTTTTTTTTTATAAATGCTTTCATGTTAGGTATCATTATGTAACTTAACATCTTAGATAGACTGACATCTCAAGTAATAACAATCATCTGTCATCACATGAAAAAAATATTATTAAAAAAAAAATATATATATATATATATATATATATATATATATATAAGAGGCTAGACCAAAATCTATATATTAACAAAAAAAATAATACATAAGGAAACTATACATATTTATTAATCAAACTAATCAAACTAGATGAAAGTTTAGTTTATTATACCGCGTGTTTGTTAATATTTGATTGCATATGTTTGGGTAATACCCCTCCCCATTCTTGTATAGCTCGTCCCTTACCATTTTTCAATTCATTTGATCTAATTGATATTTTCTTGGAATCAATGAAATTGAAATTCTTGCATTTCTTAAACAACAAGTGATGAGATCATGGAAAATAGCAAATGCTAATTAATTATTGTAAGATCATGAAGTCAAACAAACACAGTTCTGCAAACAAACTCAGACATAAACTGGTTTTATTTTTCCTTTTAGAAACACTTAATCAATTTCTTTCAACATGTCATAAACCAACCGTGCAGTAAACTAAAGAATGATAAAGTCATTGGATAGAAATCTCTTTTGTTCCATGATTATTAACCTAAAGCTATAGGTGCATGCTTAGGTTTTTTCACACAACATGCATAAACTAACTATAAAATGACTGATATTGATGTTTGGCGTATGAATAGAATTGTTGGTCATTTTCATTACACTCCTTTCAACTCTGCCCATGTGCAAACATAAACATCATATCCTTCATTTTAAGGGACAATACCCTTTCAATCATACCTATCATATAGGCTTAGTTAAAGGTATGGTTTGTTATGCCCAAAATTGCCATGTATTAAGCTTTATATTTTACTGTCTAACAATCACAGAATTGATAAAAATAAAGTAAAAAATTTAAGCACAAAATCCCTAATTCATTGAATGGAAGGAATAATTCATTCCTTTATCAGAAAATTTGTATGGATATATTCTTGAACAAACTTCTTTAGAAACATTCTTGAAGAAAAAAATAGTTTTTTCATAAGCTAAAGTTAGTTCATATACAAGTTAAATTTAAAAATTTGAAGAAACTATGCATAGAAACTTTTACAAATTAATGGGTATAAATTAGTTTTAATTTTAAAGAAATTCAAATGATTTTTCTTCTTATTTTTTTAGAAGTATTACTAGAGAAATGCATTCGATATTCTCCTAATGTCAAATGAATTTAAACAAGATAACAAAGTTGGTAGAGGTCCTTTCAATCTCACTTCTATTTGAAGTATGTTTTTAATCTTTTTGATTTTTTTAGTTTCTAGAATTTAAAAAGAAAACAAAGATCCTATTCCAATGCCTGTGCCCTAATTATACTCTATTATATGTTTATTTGTTTGTAAAAGTATTTATTTTAATACTATTTGTGGATAACACATCTAGGCAGAAGAAATAAAACATGTGGTTTTTTAATTACAAGACTAAAAAATAATTTTAATTTTAAAAAGGTTTAAAAAAAACTCATTTTAAATTTTATCACTAAGCTATATTAAAACCTAAAATTCTATCCTTAAATTAAAAATGATCCCATCATTAGTCTTTGACAATTATCCTTAAAAATTTGCTAATTCCATATACAACCACTATTTTACATCTAATCTAATTGAAACTTAAAATCTAGCTAAATGTTAAAAATGAACTCAATTATAAAATCATTTGACACAAATTTAACATATACATAAATAATTTTTTAACTTCTTGAAATGTTTTGGAATGTGAAATTGTGAAAAGATGTGCCAAAACTTGTATGAATAGAGTTCACGGGTTTCCATTATTTTAGGGTTGATGGGATTCTTTCCATGTTAGGTGTAGATTATTCCTCCTTAGTAATAAAAAATTTCTCACAATAAATTATTATAATATTTGATTTTTTTTATACTATAAAATGTTATAAAATGTTGGAAGATATACAAGTGTCAAATTTAGAGTCCCATTATGATATTTATCATCAAACAAAAGCAAGAGACAATTGAACTATGGACACAAATTTCTTCTTCAATCATACAAAGACAAAAGTGGGAAATGAATCAATCATTCAAGCAAACCCTTTTTTTCTAAACCCTATCTTTGATTTGGACATTCATTATTGTTCATGCTACCTTCAATAATGTAATACCACTATAAACTTTCTTCATCTTTTTTAACCACTCCATACCTTCTTATTTATCATTGGTTCATGTTTAATCTGTTTTCTTGTTCTATTTAGGAAACCAATTTCGTTGTTTTTAAGCAATTTTTTAATTCGAAAAAAATCAAGGGGAGAATAGTGAATAAATAATTTCATTCTGAAAAGCGTGTATAATTTATGTAAAACAAATGAAAAGGTGTGGGTTCTACACCTTTTAATATGGCAAATCCATGCCTTTTCTTGGACTTTCATATATATTTTTATTTTAACAATATTTTTTAATATGGTAAAGAGTGTGGTGTATTCTTTTTCATTTTTAATTTTTATTTTTAAGTGATGATCATTGTTTGTTTGTGATGACTGATGATTACTAGTGGTGAACATTGGTGATTAAGATCAATTTTATGATATTTTTATTGGTAGTAGTTGTGTTTTCGTTCGCTTATTTTTAATTTTTTTTTAAGTCACGAAATTTAGATAAAAAAATCAGCGAGATACAAAAATGGAGTACAAAACTAAAAAAAATAAAAATATCTTCATACTAGAAAATATCAAATAAAATGAATCTTCTTGTCAACTCTCTCGCACACACTCAAATGATGAAATTGTTCTTTCCAACGATGTGACTGAATAATAATGAAAATGTTACGACTGGAAAGAAAGTATGAAATGTGAAGGTACAACTAAGGTTATTTAAAAAAAGTGAGATCATGTTTCAATTAAGATTACTTTAAGATTATTTTAAAAAGTTAAAAAAAATAAACTCGACTTTTCATAATTAATATGGAGGTGCATGGAGAAAGTACGGAGGTGAAGAAGAATTTGTCTAGTAAGACTCGGAAAAAAAAAATCAAGAGTGATCGATCAAAAACTTTTAAGATAGTTAATTGTATAAAATAATATTTTATTTCTCACATATTTTTTTCTCTCATTTATCTACTTCTCCTCTCTATTTCTTATTTTCTTTCCATACAAAATATTAATAAAAGGATACTTATTAGTATACTCTATTCTGAATTATAGAAAGAAAACTGAAAACAAATACTTTCTCCACTTCATTTTATTTTATATACATGATGTTCAAAGTTTTGACACACATAAAGAAATGTGAATGATATTTCCCATTTATAAAAAAATTATATCTCTCTGATTAATTACTTATGTATATTCTTAATGTATGTAGTATTAATTAAGGATAGTCCTGAAAAAAATACTTAGTATCATTTTTCTTTTCAAACGTCATGTAAAGTGAAATGAAGGTAGTAAATAAGAAGAAAATGAGTAAAACTTTAATTAAAATGGTTGGGTATAAGAAAAAAAGCTATAGGAAAGTTGAATTCTCTATTTTTTTTTTTATATTATTGAAAGGGCCAAAGCAAATAACAACATAATATAATACCAGGGGAAAAGACAACTCAGTTTCTATTATTCTTCAGAGGAATTTATTCTCTCTTTTGATTACATAAAAAAGTGATTTTTTAACAAGGGTATATAAGGAGTTACAATAATTTTTTGCATGATTTTGGAAGTCAAGGGTAATTTTGGGCACTTGAATATGTTTGCATGGTTCTTCCATTTTTTTCTTTGTATTTTAAGAATTAAAAAATAAGGTGGAAACTCATTTCTATTTTGGAAAATTATATTTAATTACAGAGTAAATACATCAGTTTATAACTTTGAAAAATATTTTATCTTTTTAGTGACATCCATATTTTAGTAAAATTTATTTTATGTTTTTCAATTGTAATCTACTTCGGAATCGTGGGTATCAATACTTATATTTTTAATACAAATTATTGAAGTTTCCATTTTTTCTCTTTAAAATCTCTCTACACCTTTTTTTTTTTGGGTACAACTAAACATAATAATATAATTTTATCTGACTTTAAACCATTAGAATCAATCATCGCATTTTAGGTATGGTTAGTTTTGAAGTTGTTGAGTTTCATCATAATTTTGTCTTTAAAAAGGATATACTTCTGGAAAATGTTTATTTATAATGTTTATTAATAAGTTTTTTTTTTAATGGATCGAATCTATCAAATATCATTATTAACTCATTTCTAGTATGATATTTGATTTATAGGAAGGATATATTAGTATATAAAAAAATATTTTTCACTAAATTAGTGTTTAACTGATGTCACCCAAATTCAATACAACATCATGATAATTTTTAAAAAATTTCTATAATTATTATTATTATTTATTAAACACCTTTAATATATATTAATACAATAATACCAGATTTGTTTGATACCAAGTACACTATTAATAACATTTTTATTGACGCTAATTAAGTATGGCCACAATAATTGATCCCTCTCCCATTTCCATTCACTCATGTGCTCCTCTGACAGTATGTTTTTGGTTGTTTGGTTATTGTATAAAAGAAATGCATTGAAATCATTATTTTACTATAAACAAGTAAATGTGAGAAAAGAGAAACAAAAAGTTGATCCATCACCTGTGTTGGTAACCTGTCTACACAAGACCTGAATTATCATCATCATCATCACTTACCTTAATGTTTAGAATTGATAGTAATTGTTAAAAGAATGTGATTTGATGATAATTGAGAAAGAATAGGCCCCAAGTTGAGGTGTAGAGTAAGCATACCCATGTTGTAATACCAAAGCCTAGAAGCTATAGATGAAGCTATAGATGTGGCAGATGTTTTTTAACTCAACCTCATCTTAATTTCTTCTACTTTAGTCTAAAGCTAAAAACCCTATGGGTTTCCTCATTTTCGGAACTCTTCCTTCTCCCTACGGAACTCAACTCATCTATATACCCTTCGTATACTCTATTTATTTCTCTCACCTAATCACAACCACACCCTAAACAAAACTCTCAATTCTATCTGCATTCGTGTATAAGATTGAAACCCTACATCAAATTATAATTCAAAAAATAATAATTTATTGTTGAAATTGAATAATTTTAAAATAGTGATGATGTATTGAAAATAGATATTTACTATTTATTTATTTTATGAGCTGACGTTCACATTCTTTCTTGTTTTTAAATATATATTCATATTTTATATTTTACATAAATAAATTTATCTTTTTAATATTTTAATAAAATGGTACTCATTTTTCTTAGTTTATTTAAAAAAATATATTTACGAAAATTTCTACACAATTATGAAAATTTAAAACATAAAAGAAAAGAATATTTTTAAACAAAAAAAAAATTGAATGATCCATCTCAACGAGTTTTCATACGATGAGGATCAAATACGTGTTATTGTTATATGGATTCTCTGATGTAGAAGAGTTAGATAAAAAAAATCTTAGGAAAGATGAGAACAAATTATCAATTTTTGTTTATATTTTAAAACCTTACTCTTTTTAATTTTCATAATTTGTTATTTAAATTTAATAAATGTTTTTAAAATAACATAAAATATATAATATTCACTTTATTATTAAAAGGCTGAATTTCATTTATCTAAGAGATAAAGAAGATAAAATTTATTTAAAAACTAAAGAATTTGAGTGTTATCCAACATAATTTCACCAAAGATAAATACAATTTAATCAATGTTAAATATATATTTTCTAAAAATGAATTATTAAAAATCAATTGATAGATATTTAAACAAATACTTACAGCCTTCTCCAATCAAAGAAAGCTCAATTTTACTTGGTTTTGCAGTGATAAGCAAGTTGAAAAGCTTGTCTACTTCCAATTTATAATTGATTAGATCAGGATTAGAACTTCAAAAATTATGAGTTTGATTTCATTAACCGATGGATCGATTAAGTAAATAAAATTTCAGAATTTAATAATCACTTCATAGTTTTCATTTTTCACATTGGATAAAGTTCATAACATGCTATTTAGCATGAACAAAACCATAAATGAAGCCGTGCAGTAGCAGTAGCAACTCACCTTCCAACGTCAATTAACATTTCATTGTCATAACTTACATGCAGTAGCAGTATGGGCCTTTTTCTCAACGGAGGAGGTCGAACCCACAGCTAAACACAAGGGAGAGAATTCAGCCCCAATGGGTGAAAATACTTAAACACAAAATTGAGAGTACATGTAGGACATTCTCACATAAAGGGAGATAAATTCCTATTCCTATGATTAACATTTGGGATTATCCTTGGCTTTTGAACAACAAAATTGTAGCAATTAAGGTAGGTTCCACACAAACTAGTTTTATCTTTGATAGAGGCACACAAAATTGAGAGTACATGTAGGACATTCTCACATAAAGGGAGATAAATTCCTATTCCTATGATTAACATTTGGGATTATCCTTGGCTTTTGAACAACAAAATTGTAGCAATTAAGGTAGGTTCCACACAAACTAGTTTTATCTTTGATAGAGGCACACAAAAACGGGGGAAAAGAAAAAAAAAATGTAACCAAGAACCAAAAGATATTAAGCTACATATTGCGTACCAGAGATGGTGTGGCCCTGCAGCCATGCCTACTACACTGTGCGCCTTCAACCCACAAGACCATACATGGATGGAAAACTGAGCCATAAAAATCAAGGAAGCAATATCTAAGAAGAATCAAATTACTGTGTCTAAGGTCGTTATCGACCTCCTCTTCTGCCGTTCCCTCTCCCTCCTCTCCCTCCTCCCCCTCTCCCTCTTCCTCCTCCTCTCCCTCTCCCTCGACCACCAAACACTGGTCCATGGGGCTTGAGCCCCAAGGATTGTACTCCCCTCTTTTTCCAGTGTGGGACCTCTTTATCTTCTTCATCTTCCTTATACTTAGCTTTGCTTCTCGAGGTGAAAGTGATTTCCCGTGATCCTCCCGGACCCTGCTTAACACCATTTGGAACACGAGAAGATTCCTGTTTATATTTGAGAGCTGCCACCCTGTCTCCCATAGGAAGTGACTCCTCCCCTGCAAGTGATTTTTTGCTCCAGAATGCCTCTGCATGCTGCTCATTCTTAATTTCATACATTCTGCATTTTATGCAAAAAAAAGAATCAGTAATTAAGAACTAAAAGATATATAGGAAAATAACTACATATTCATACACATTTAGCTAAATATCTCATGAAATATCAGATAATGAATCGTTGTTAATTACAAAAAAAAATCATTGAAATGATCTGCATATCGTAACGGATCATCCCATTTATTATCTCCCACAAAGGACATTACCGCACACAAAAAATTGTAACAGATTCTCACCTGGGAACCCGAGATTTGTCTTTCACTCCGTTTGCAGGTTCATCATGTGACGATGTTGATGCATCAGAATCACTCAGTGCTTCATCATCATCTGACATGACAGGTTCAAAATGTTCATTTATCAAGGATGTTTGCTTCTTAGAAACACCCATGGGATGTAAAGCCAGATATTCTTGTGAGGAATCCTTAATCTCAAAATCCTGAAACCGAATAAGTAATAACTGTAAGAAAGAGAATTGTCTCGAACAAAGAAAAAGTAGTCATAAGTCAAAACAAGCAATAACATGCATGGATCCTCCAAATTTCCCATTATATGCATTAAAATATTTCAAAGTTGCATTGAGTTTGAAATTTGTGTTAGAAATTCTTGTATGCATAAATTTACAATGAGCAACCACGAAGAAATTAAAATGATGGGTTGAAAAACCAGTACAACAATTATATATCAGCACGCTAAAATTTAATATATAAAAAGGGTAACTTCAATTCAACCCATTGAGGGTGGTGGAAAGTTATAATGTATTAAATGTAGCCTAGCCGCTTATCTTCAAACTAGTTAGGACAGAAGGGCTGTGGAGATGGGATAATATCATTAAAAAGACAAACTACCATATTTCATATTGCAGTACCTCATCCGTAAATAATGCTTTAAATCGTTCATCTTGAAGATCTTGCATGTTAAGTCCTTTCTTTTTCTTGGATGCCTTTTTAGTTTCATCATCATCAGCATCCCTCTTCTCATTTTCAGCTTCTTCACTTTCTAGGAGGCGAGCAGCAAGGGCCCGATTAACTTTGGGTAACTTTTTCCTGACCTGCAAGGATAATAATTGGGGAACGGCAATGGATTATAAATCTTTAAATCATCCTTCCTGCATAATGTATGGACAGAAAAACTAAAATGATCAGTGACAATCAATTCTACCGTGATTCGTGAGGCACGCTCGGCTTCCATCTTTTCTCGCTTCTGTTGTTCAATATAGGCTTCATATTCAAAAGGATCAACCAGCGCTTTAGCCTATAAAATAATTTATGCATCATGTAATAGGATAAAAAATAATCCATGTACAGCAATTTCTAAGAAAAATAACTACAATATAAAGATGATTACTGCCTTTACCGTAACTAATCAAGACAAAAATATTTTATATATATATATATATATAAAATATAATATAATTAGAGTGAGACCAGGGAAAGTACAACTAAGCTTAGGATCTGATATTCTCCAAAACAGAAAAAGTAAAACACAAAATGAAGGGAAAAAATGAGAAATATCTAGTCTTTTTGTATGCAAAAAACTAACTTCCTAGAAATAGCTATATGAGCAAAGTACAAGTCACAAATACTGCTGTCCAAAATCAAATTAAGGACCAAGAGACACCCTTGAAATGTGAGAATCTGCCTTCAACCAAACACACCATGGACATAAACCAAAAGTAATGTAAGTCCAGCAATTTCTAAGAAAAATAACTACAATATAAAGATGGCTACTGCCGTTACTATTACCAATCAAGATAAAAAATATTATGTAACATAATTGGAGTGAGACAAGGAAAGTAAAAACTAAGCTGAGGATCTGATATTCTCCAAAACAGAAAAAGTAAAACACAAAATGAAGGGGAAAGATGAAAAAAGATATCTAGTCTTTTTGCATGCAAAAAAGCTATAAGAGCAAAGTACAAATCACAAGTACTGCTCTATCCAAAATCAAATCTAAGGGGCCAAGAGACACCCTTGAAAATGTGAGAATCTGCCTTCAACCAAAAACACCATGGACATAAACCACACAATGACAATTATGCATCTTTTTTCAACCAAAAGCACTGCAACGAACCAAAATGGTCTTTGAACACAATAGATTATGCCAAGGGAAATTTAGGTTTACAGGAATCAATTGACACGTAATAAAGCCAAAAAAAGGATCTCCGTCATTAAGCTTTGCAAGTTCTTAGATGTTTGGACACATTAGATGCGATTAAGCTAATATATTACAAAGCAAAGATATCAGCATTTCAATAGCTCAAGAAATACATGTAAATAAGAAAATACACCAAAAACAACCCACTTTTGTATAATGCAAAATTAATAAAGAAGCTATGCATGTAAGCTCTACTATATTACATGGTTTTCCTTTACCAACTTAACATAATAAAAAGTTTCATAGAAAACTGAAAACGTTAGGCTCTCAGAAAAATCAAAGATATCAGCATTTTCAACAACTAGAGGAATACATGTGAATAAGAAAATACACCAAAGGCAACCCACCTTTTTGTATAATGCATGATTGATAAAGAAGCCATGCATGTAAGCTCTAAGTAGATTGGTGCCAATCAGGTTGGTCAAATTTAATCTCTCAAGATCCTCCTTTGTCAAAAATTTGTAATGATCATAAATAGTTGTTTGTCCACCCATGTCTAGCTCCTCCTGTAAAAATATTTGTAATGTGACAACAAAGATAACTAGAAGAAAAATCCAATCACTAAAATAAGGAACATACAGTAAAATTCTCTAGGGAAGAACACCACTTAGGCGCAGGTCCAAGTGATGGTATGAAGTAAGATGGTATTTGACAACAGTCCAAGGCCAGCAAGATCAAACCACTGCCAGGAAATGTACACACGTCATTTATTGCTCCTGTTGTTGGTTCAATGCTGGTCAAGGTTTCTCCCTGGAAAAAGATTAATCTATCAAAACAACCCGTGCTTATTAAAAATACAATCTAAATGCAGTTATAACCTAAATGTTTAGGAACATGAGATACTGAGATCATCAAAACATAAGATGTATGCATGTACAATTTAGTTTATATATTGCTAAAACATTATCAAGAAAAGTCCTTTAGTGATGAAGACAAACAAATGAACCACAATATGATAGCAATAAGTAAAATATTAAATTTATATCACTCCTTCGGTACGAAGATATTTTTGTCTATTTATCTATAACGAAATACAGCTTAGCAAAATTTGCTGAAAATAACACCTTAAGAACATGTTTTTAAAGTCTAACACAACAACTATCTCCAACATAGAGCATATTGTGGGCGTCCAACTTGTCACAATTGGACTCATTAATTATTGACCATTCTTTCTCCTAGGTAAATGCTGCTGAATGACTCAACTAATTAAAACAAACACTACACAGGACAATTTTATGAATAAAATCAAGTATGACCAAGGTGCACTAATTAATTAGGAGAAAAACAGTTGAGCTATTAATCTGAAATATGAAAGAGCCACAAGTCCTATACCGTTTGAGGATCCCATATCCTAACAACATGATTATCACTGGTAATCAACATTGGTTGTTCATAGTTAAGAGTACGATGCCACTTAATATCCAATATCGAACTGCCATACCTGTAGGACAATTTTTAACCAACCATTAATTAAAGATATAATTATTTTTAAAACAATCGCAAATTTTTCGAAATCAGAATGTCAACTTACATATGATCCTGTATCCGTAGAGGATGTGATGAGCGCAGATCGTAGATGAGAACCTGCATACATAATATTAAATGTATAAAATATCCATGCTGAAAGGGGGAGGATAAACATGGATTTTGTTTAGAAAGCAAAATTGTGTCAGGAGATTTTTTTCTCCTCAAAATAATAAACATTTGCGTAATGAAAAGCAATTAGATAAAAAAAAAATACATGAAACTAATCCATGCTCTACGCGCAGCCACAAGAAGTATGTCCTATTTCCATTTTGTGTACTTTTTAAAATTAGCTATGTTCCACAAGAGGTCGTCTAATCATTTTCAAACAAATAATGAGAAAGGCAACCTTCTGGCTTTATGAATTATGCACATATCCTAGGACTTTGTAGACTTTCTCCCAATAAAATCCAACAGAATTTTGGGCCCAGTCATAAAACCTCCTGTCACAGATATCATTCCTAGACCTTCAATTAACAAGTTAAGCTTTTGAGACTTAGTCCTTGACATGGTATCAAAGTCAGAAATGATGAAATGGTCAAGATTTTGAACCTTGCAGCCCTAATTGCTCATAACTAAATCAGTGGATTGTCACATCTTAAACTCAATAGGCTGTTGAATACTACAAGGTAGCTTCGAGCCATACACTTCCACTTTTGGGGTTTATACTACATCCACAATTCATCACATTTTTGGGGGGGTCATGTTCTTCAACAGAATGGAGGATTTCCTTCTTTTTTCCAGATTTTTTCATTATGTCTATTCTATGTCACTGAAGAGTGTATTGAGTAAAATTTATGTAGAACTCCTTGCCAGATAAATAAAACCATTCATGGAACTCCACTTAATAGCTTCAGCTTTTGGGATAACTACCCGTTAACATTGCCCAATTTATGAAATAAGCTTGTCTTAGTCTTAAATGTACACATCCATATAGGCAAAACAACAACGGTGGGATGAAGACAACCTTTTCTTAAAATTCTATATAACAGACATGCCTATGTTCAATTCAATCACAGAGTACTACAAAATTTGCCACCATGGTCCTAATAATGACACAAGTCACACAACCTATGATTTAAGTAGCATCATACCTTTCCTGCACTACTTCCAACAGCCATTAAGAAACCGCCATCTTCATCAAACTCCAATGCAGTAACCTCCTACAAATATGGAAAGGTTAAGAAGATATCAATTACACAAAGATATGTACAAAGAAATCTATAACCTCAATTTTGATTAAGATATGGACAAAGGGGAAAGATAAATGTTTCCTGCCCATTTGAAACTTATGTGAGTAAATAGATGCGTAGGAGGTTACATATGAGATTGTAATGCATGTTACTAGCCTTATAACAACAGCTTCAGCACATCAAATATAAAAATTCTTGATACATTCTCACAGTATTCTTATGCCTTGAAAAGGCTAGTGTAAGAGTATAATTGCTACCTGGTCAGCGTCACCACTAGGTCCAACAGCATCAATTCTGCCAACTGAAGATCTCACTCGCATGTCAAAGCATTCCACAGCACCATCTTCGCCACCACAGGCAACTAATCCATGAATCTTGCTAAAATTTAGAAAAAATTTATGTTCCAGTGATTTAATACAAATAGCAAGGTATGTATACAAAATGTACAAAGCTTTAATAATTGCAGAAAATAAAGCAGGGAAAACCAGCATTCAAGTTCCAGTAATTACCTTCGACAAACTACATTCAATGCAGGGGACTGTGTGCTGAGTGAGGAGAGAAATCGGCCCTGACAATTAAGAAAAGAAAAGCTTTTCATTTTCAGTATTTCTTATTCTAAAACTCAACCAATAGAAAAACTAAGAAGGTATCTACATGCTACTAAGGATGTTTAAACAGAAAGCTGTAAGATAAACACCTGCTCGAGGTTTATTCTGTACAAATCTGGGGATGACGCAGCACAAAGCAAGTCACAAGACCAGCTGTCATAAGTAATATCTCTCCCCATCCTACCAAATGACCACAATAAACATCCATTTTAGAGCACAAATCACACTTTAAACTAAGGAATCAATACACAAAAAGCCCAGATAAGAAACCTCGGAATCCGCAAACTGTAGTGCTTTCCATATTTCGCATGCAGGTAAACAGAGCGATCAGCACATAAAAATGCAAGTTTTGAATAGTCATCTGTCAGAACCTACACCAACAAAAACACAGTTACAAACCAACCAATCTCTCACAAAAAAGATTGATCACAATTTTTCAACACAAAGAAAAGGTTAACTAATGCAAACATAAACAAAAAACGGAGCATAACAATTAATGAATATAAACCTAAATTTCTATTTCAATTGAAGCTATGCTGTTACCTCAACAAAATTATCCCTAGTAAGCTTACAATTTACAAAGACTGAAAAATATTGATAAATGTTAAAACAAATAAAAAGAAGCACAACAACAATTGGCATATAAACCTAGCTTTCTATTTCAATTAAAGGTAAAAAGTTTCCTCAGCCAACCAATTCCTAACTACAAGCAGAGGGAAAATATTAACATAACTAAATGTAATAAAATGAGCATAAAAATTACTGGAATACAAACCTAACTTTTTCTACTTCAAACAAAACTATGCAGTAACAGTTAGTTACCTAGACCAATAACGTCAACATAGGTCAACATAAATAAAATGAAGCACAACTATAGGAACCAGAATATAAACCTAACTTCTTTATTCAATTAAAGCTAGCGGATCCTCTGTAAGTGATTGATAAACACAGAGAAAATATTAACTAAGGAAACTAATTAAATATAAATAAAACGAGTTTCGCTTAAAACCTACAGGAACATATAAACCTAAATTTTTGAATTAATTTCAAATGAAATTAGCTTCACTGTTTTTCAGTACCTGAAAATCAACGATCTCGGAATCCAGGTGGCGTTCGAACTTCAACCCTAGCTCCCTCACCTCGTAAACCTTAACTTGCGGCGGATAGATGCCGGAAGCTACGATGTACTCGCCGTCGGGAGTGGCCTTGATTTTGGTGGCGGCGGTGGCGAAGCGCAAATCATCAAGCAGTTGCAGGTTCTGCGTGTAACCTGACAGCGCGCGTAAAGAAGAATAAGAAGAATGAATGAATGAGAAAGGTCACAGAGAGAGAGAGAGAGAGTTACTTTTAACGTTGCGATGAGAGTTCTTCTTCTTAGAAGGGAGCCAGGAAGCGAGGGAAGGTTGCTGCGACGCTATGGTGTACATCTTAACACCGTTAATTGACGTCGACTTCATGCCGCCGTCACGAGTCGCCATTGCTGGCTACTGTATCAGTGATTGCTTGCTTTGGATTCTGTTGAATCGAAGAATGTGAACGAAGGTCGAAGGCAAAGAGTGAAGAAGGAGGTCGCAACGGCGTCGTCGCACACAGGGGTTGCAGAGAAGGAGTAAGGGTTTTCAAGGTTACGTTAAAGTAGAAAATTTTCCCGTGTATTTTTTTCGTTTTTTCTCCCTCGTAAAACAAAATATTGTTTTGTGTACCAAAAATATTTTAAAATAGATTTTTTATTCTATTAATATTTTTATCTTTATCTTATTTTTTTATTTTATAAAAAATATTTTTAGTTATTATTTTTCTTTTCATTTTTTTTATTATTATTTTTATTTTCTATATTTTTTTTCTTTTATTTTTATGCATTAATCGTAACACGTAGTATTTGTATTAGTTTTTTTAAAAAAAATTTACATTTAGGGTAAACACTTCAATATTATATATATTCAGACTGTGTTTTTTTTTATAATTATATAACGTATTTTTTTATTTTAAATTAATATGATTACATCATCAATAATAATAAAAATAAATACTAATTTTTTTTTTTAAATTCAATACAAACAAAAATAAACTAAATATTTTTAATTTATTACTTTTTCTTTTTATTTTGTAAAAACTTATTTCTTTATTTATTAATTAATTTTTAACTATTTTAAACATTAAAAATATTTATTTTTTAATACATTAAAAAATAAAATTATCATTTTTTAATTTTTTTTTTACTTTTGAAATGATGTAAAAAAATAAAAATAAAAAAATACTAGATAATAAAAACAAAAGATATTATGGAAAATAAAAGTGTAAATATGGTTATACGAAGAATTAGAAAAAAAAATATCATAAGTTTGAAGTGTAAAAAATATTATATAATAGATATATTTTAGTCTTTATCTATTTCTTCAAACAAGTGCATGTAAATATTTTTTATATTTTTTATTTCATTCCGATTTCAAATATCTTTTTTCCTTTATTAAACAAATTGTTTTCCCTTTCCTTTTTTTTCCTTTCCCTCTCACACATCTAATTCAAAGAAAATATTGCTTCTATTTTCAAACTTATCAAGTGGAAGTATTTTTTTCTATTATTTTTATTTTAAGATTTCATTTTAGACTAATTTAACTCACAAAAACAAAATAAAATTTGACTAATAATTACTAGGGCATTTACCTTCTTTGATTTCATGTTTCATTATTTAGTTATCATTTATATTTTTTTAACTTAAAATAAAAATTAAGCTTAAGCTTTTTTTTATTAACAGTGAGATTCAGAGCTTGAGAATGGATATGTACTCTCTTTCTCCAAATCTATAAACAGTATAGAAATAAAAATATTTTATATTTAAAAATTTCTAGAGTTTGTTAAACAAATTACATCATTAATTTGTGAGATATATTAATTTATATCAAGTCATTTATTTTCGGAAGTTGTTTTCTCCCATTAGTTAAATAAATTGTGTATTTCATTCCATTCTTCAAAAGTTTTGATCAAGAAAGTAATTTGAAGTCAAATAACCACTTCAAATAACTCTTCATTGTAGTAAAAAATCGTGAAAAAAAGTTAGTTCATATTAATCACCCCATGTTCCAAAATATTATCTTGAATTATTATTCCAAAACATTATCTTGAATTCTTATACTTGAAACATAAGTATGAATGGAAAATCTCACATTAAATAAAAATTAAATAAAAATTAAGAAAATCGAGTCTTATCTAAAAAAAATACACAAAATCATATATTTCTTTTTATATTTTTGTTGAAATATCATATGTAATCTGAGATTTAAAGATTCTATGTTTGTTAAAAACTATTATTCCAAAGCATTGTCTTGAATTCTTATAGTTCATATTAATCACTCTTATATTGCTAAAATATCATATGTAGTTTGAGATTTAAATATTCTATGTTTATTAAAAACTATTTTTCCAAAGCATTATCTTGAATTCTTATATCGAAAGAGAAATAAGTATGAATTGAAAGTCTCACGTTAAATTAAAAAAAAACTTAGTCTTATCTAAGAAAACACACACAATCATATATTTTTGTTGTTGAAAATAATGACATAATCTCTTATATGGTTGATTTATTACTCTTGTTAAATATTCATATTCTCTTATGAAAAAATTCTTAATAATAATTAAATTTAATAATATTTTTTATTTTTATAAAATAATAATATATTTATATGGATTTCCTAAAGTAGAACCACTCATTTTATGGTATAAACAATTATCAAAGGTAGAACAAATATTTGTATTTTTATGTTCCTGAAAAAACAATATCCTTTTATGCATTTCTAAAAGTATAATTGTTCATTTTATGGTATAAATAGTTATACAAAGTAATATTTTTATGTTACTAAAAAACAATATTGTTTTATGTATTTTTTTTTAAGAATAACGAGTTGTTTTATTATACAAACCAGTGTCAAATGTAAAAAAGAAAATTATGGTTGAATCCTTATTATTTGCAACATCATGACACTCATATGAATTCTTATAATTATAAATATATATTTTATTAAAGCAAAAATCTAACATGTTATAATTTTAATTAAATGTTAAAAATAACTAACTACAAATATGTTCATGTTTCGTCTTTAAGACGGTAACTTCGTTCAATAATATATCATGTAATATGCAAACGATTAATCTATTTCTTTATGTTTGATAAAATATTTATATGCTCAGACGACGTACTATAACAAACACACACACACACACACATATATATATATATATATATATATATATATATTAGGAAATGTTTGTTGCTTTTATATGATCAAAGAGTTTAGTTCAAAGACAAGTCACATCAAATTGTATCTTGGATGAAAAATTAAAGTTGTTTTTCTTCAATAACTTCTTGATACAAAGCATTTCAACTCTGGCTCGACTATTTGTCATGTACGTGTATACTTTTTATCGTATGTTGGTGCAAAAGACAATGTTACATAAAGAGATGAATATTATCAATGATCTAGGAAATTGCATGTAGAAGGGTAATTAAAGTTGCATTGAGTGCTTTAATGCAATGTCATATTCAAGTTTGCCAAACTTAGAAAGGACATTCAAAAGAGTTAAAACTGATTAACAACCAGAAATTTCTCAACAATTATACAGTGCCTACATAAAGCCAACTTGTAAGAACATGAGAGAGATCTCTCATGCATACAACATAAGCTTTGTCAAATCTCTAGATCCGAAAAAAGCTTTAAGAATAACACTTTGAGGATTCATGTAGTTAACTAGGAGAGAGTGTTTAATCTTCTATTCATTGAAAGACACAATCCCTCGCTAAAGAGTAAGATTTGCGATTTGGTTATCATACTCTCACACAACTTCATAGCTTAGAATGACTATTAAGAAATAACACTTAATTGAGTCAGGAATGTCTTGAAAATGAATACTTGGTTGAGTCAGGAGTGACTTTGGAAAGAATACTTAGTTGAGTCAGGAGTGGTTCGAGAAATAATACTCAATTGGGTCAACCAGGGGTTGCTGAGACTTGAAAGAATACTTGTTAAGTTATGAGTGACTTGTGGAAAGAATACTCAATGGATTAGCCAAGAATGACTATGAGCACAAAGAATACCCAAAGCATACTTTCCAACATTAATATGTTTAGTAAAACTCTGAAACTCGATCTATTGATTAAGAATTGAATGTAATATGTTGCAACAAATGAACCAATATAAATTGTTGTGTATTTTCATTTTTCCTTATTCTCATTTATGTTATTATTATTTGTACCAACTCAAAAATGAAAACTCCTTTTGAAATACATGTTTAAAATACATTAGTTCACTAAATTAGTTAAGATGTAAAGTTGCATCTATTATACTATATCAGACGCAATCTGCCTGATCACTTGGCAAAAAAATCATTGTCTGATCAATCATTATCCAACAATATTTTTAAAAAGATTTTAAATATAATTAAAATACAATTTGGTAATTCTTTGTTGTGTTTTCCTGATTTTTACATATTTCATGTTATCCCATATTGGAATGACTTTTCATTTTAGACTTTTTTTCTTGCATTAATCAACATAGGACTTAGATTTTCTCCAATAATATATAGAATGATAATATTTTTACAACTACCAAATAATGAGAATTCAAAGTCAAATTTGCTCAACAAATAGCTCGAGCTGAGTTGGCTTCTTTAAGTTGTTTCATTAATATTGTATTACTCGTTCCTAGATTAGATTGTTATTCCATAAAACCTTTGTTATGAACACGTGGAGAAATCTATGATTGGTTAGCACTCTTTAAGGTTGATACCTATGTCTTTTTCCATATATTATGATGTTATGCTTACTCTTGATGCTAGAGGCACTTATACTACATGCCTAATACGTAAATTTTGGAATGACTAAATTTAAATGTTTTTTATATATCTACTACATTTGAATGCTTTATTGATCTATTTGTTTAAGTTTATAGGGTTATAAATTTAAAGTTTAGAGCTTCTAATGTTGAAATTAGTACATTTATGCAACATTAGTACAACTTAAAACAATTTTCCTTAGTATTCCATTCTTTCTGAACAAAAAGTCATGCTTAAAAATCACTTGGTCTTTAAATGAATTCCAATTGTTGTTTACATTTTCTTTTATTTTAATGAGGATTTCTTTTAACACTAACTTATTGTAATCGCCTTCACTTTACCTACATACTTTTTGTTGAAATATATAATAATATCCACGATGCATATGATTATTTGATGTTGCATCTCCAAATACATTCGATTAAGATCGATTAAGAGAACAATGTGTAATTATGCTCGAGACAGGATTGTAAAATCTATTCATTATACTATTGGAATAACATTGATGATACTATTGGAATAACATTGATGATGTTTCCACTCTAAGAAAAAAAAGAATAAAAAGTGCTTGTAGAATTATTTTATTAAAGAAAATAATTTAAATATAATGAAACTTTTCTAAGGTTACACATAATTAAACTTTTCTATATTTTTTAATGACAAATAACGGGTAGAAATAATTAAAATTAATACAAAATAAAAATAAAAAACACTTTCACATAATTATGTGAAACATATTAAAAGAAAATTATTTTGGCAACATTCCATAGGAGGTTTAACATTCACATGGTGTTATACATGTTTTAATTAATTTTCTCAAAAAAGGACACTCTTCGAATTAAATTGTGAACATTTCACACAAAATCAATATCATTTTATTTGTTGATAAGAAGAAAAAGAGGTATAGGAATTTTGAACGTCCTTCAAATCTCGTTTATGATAATTTTCTAACAAATTTTCATAAACAAAATAAATAGTAGTGAAAATTTTAATTTTAAATAAATAGTACTAGAAGAAAATCATCAAATAAAAACTAATTTTAGAGATAAAAAATAATTAGTTGTTATATTGACTAAATTAGATATTATTTTAGAGACTAAAAAAAATATTGGTATCTAAATTAGTTTTTATTACTGATAAATAGTTTCTAAAGTGATATCTAATTAACTATCAAAGTTTTAGCTACCAATTATTTCGAATATAAAGTTAGTAGCTAAAACCTTTGTAGTTAAATACCAATTTTTTAGATTATAAAGTTAGTAGTTAAATACCAAATTAGAAAATATTATTAATAATAGAAACTGTTGGAGATCCCACATCGACTAGAGATTAGAGTATTTCATTGTATATAAGTGAGTGCAATCCTCAACCCTATGAACCGGTTTTATGGTGTTGAGTTAGGCTTAAAGTCCACTTTGTAATAGAAACTATCAAAGTTTTAGCTACCAATTATTTGGATTATAAAGTTAGTAGTTAAAACCTTTGTAGTTAAATACCAATTATTTAGATTATAAAGTTAGTAGTTAAATACCAAATTAAAAAAAAATACTATTAATAATAGAAACTAATTTAGATATCAATAATTTTTTTAGTCTCTAAAATAATATATAATTTAGTCAATGTAACAACTATATTGGTCGGACGTGCTCGGGTCCTCGACCCAAGCACTTAAGTGTAGTAGCTCAGTTAGACGGGCCAATTTGAGAGATACCTAGCTCGACCTAAGGTGAATAACGGGGATGACTAAAAACAAAACCACATGGTCAATAACTAAAGTAGTTAAGTGTACATATATTTTTTATGTAAATAAAAGTTATTAGGAATAATGTTGCATTGTACTTGAAAACTAAAGGTGCACATTAACGAAATATTCTTGCTGTTGAAATTATATTCTTGTTGTTGACAATTGTTGAAGGAATGTCTATAAAAAGGGTTTGAGACCCTGAGTAAAGGTAAACTTTTAAGAGAACTCTACACAGATACAAATTTTATAATTTGAATGCTCTCACTGACTTGATCGTTGGAGTGTGATCAATAGGTGGAGCACCCTTCTTCACAAAGCATCTATATCTCGGTTCAATACACCAAACAACGTCGTTTTAACCCGAAACTCACTATCAAGTCCGACCAAAGTCAACAACAACTAATTCTTTATTGTCTATAAATTTGACTTTTATTTAATGATTTTATATATATATATATATATATATATATATATATATAAAGATGAAACAAAAATAAAATATACCTCCCTATATTTAACAAATACACTCTTTTATTAGAGCGGTTAAACCGTGTTAACACTTTGAATTGGATTCGAGCTGGAATAATGAGTCGAAAAATAACAAATATAGACTAATTATAACAAAAAAACAAATCTTATTCACTTATAAACTCACTCATGGTAATCCATATAATTCATTAAATTCAATAAAAAAAATCAAATTTAGAAAGAAATAAGGAATGGTATTTTAACAATGGTTTCATCCGCTTAATATCCATAAAAGTTATTATTTTATCATAATATAATAATGTATTCCAAAAAATATTATAAAATGATTACCTTTTATTATTAGAGTGTCGAAAAACTTTATTCAATAAAAAAAGTGTCTTTCTTATGAAACAACATCAAATCTTAAGTTTTTCTCTTTTTAGAAGTATTGTGGGGGTCACAGTATAGAAAAAAAAAAGTATACGACAAAACAATTAGTTTTAGTTTTTTGTTATTGCTTAACACTATTTCTAATGTTTTATTAAAAATGAAGAGGATGAACTTATTATAAGTTTATTTGATGAAAATTCGAATTGTTCAATATAGATGTACCAAGAACTCTAATATGATAAATTTGTTTTTTCTATTACTTTTTAGCATTTTGTAAAGTTGATGGAAGAAAAAACAAGACTTATATTTTGAAATTCTTAAAAAATGAGTGATAATTATTATTTAGTCTAACAATATTTATGATAAAAGATGGTAGATTAGAATAAGTTGATTTGAATATTGGGAAGTGAGTTGTTTTGAAATCTCTTCCTATGAGAGAATTTAATGAAGTTGATAAGCAAAATTATATAAGGAAGCATAAAAGTCAAAAATGGAATGAAAAAGAAGGAAAAGGAAAGTGAAAACCACATGCATGTTTGAGTGTTGGAAGGAGAAAGCAAAAGGCACCAGTTATTTTGATTGATGTAAAGGTGAAAAGATTAGTTGTGATCGAGTCTATGCCCTACAACACTTTTTTATTTCTCCATTGGTGTCAAAAGAAATGCTTTCTTTTTTTCCTCTTTATCTTTTTCTACTCTTCAATCATAGTGCAATTGATTGCAAAATCATTCTTCTCACTGCAATCTTTTCTTCTTTTTTCTGAGTCTGTGTTGCTGCCCATAGTTATTGCTTAGGACTTTGCACCATCTCCTTGGCTTTATTATCACTGCCAAACAGGAATAAAACCAAAAATATTCAACTAATTAATAAACTCAATTTTAAGATATCTCTCATTCAAGTATCATATTCTAAATAAATAAAAATAAGTACCTCTTATAAATCACTCTAGTATATTATTACAAAGTGGACTATGTCTAACTCGACCCATAAAATCAGCTTATGAGATTGAGAAGTTGCACCCACTTATACACACCTCCCTCACGTCGAGACTGTCAATTCGTGCAGGAGACTATATATTATGGTGGTTCGATAGTGGGTGACATGATAGGCGCAACATAAACACTCGCTAAGATAAGTTCAAAATAGTTCTGATACCATATTACGAAGTGGACTTTAAACTAACTAAACCCCATCAAACTGACTCGTAAGGTTGAGGTTCGCATCCACTTATATACTATGAAAGACTTTAATCTCTAGTTGATGTGAGATCTCCAACATAAAGTGTGGTTCCTATTATTGATAAGAATTTATAAAATAATTTCTAAATTTAAATCTAAATTAGTTATCTAAACTTTAAAGACTAATATTTTAATTTTTAAATTAATTTATATAAATATTAATAGAGATTAATTTAGAATATAATTATAAAATATAAAGTAGTTAAAATTTGATGGCTAATATTTAAATATTAATTTAAAAATTATTTATAATTTTTTATTAATAATAAAAATTACTTTAATAATTTTTTTTAGTTTATAAAATTATCTTTAATTTAATTAAATAGTAAATAACCATTTTTTCTAAAATTAGTTTTTATTAGGAATGTAGGAATGGTGTATTGCTTTCTATTTTATAACATTTTCTAATAATTTATATGTTTTTTAAACAACATTCGAGATTCCTAGTAACCTAAGGGAAACAAACAATAGAAATAATAATTTAAATAAAGTGTAAATTAATTAATTTTTAATAAAAAATAGGCGAGATATAGATGAATAAATAGAGTGAGTTGAGAACCATAATAAAAAAAAGTATCATTATTAATTTTTGTTTGTTCCTTCTTGAAAACAACCCATGCATGAGTAGGGCATGATGCTGAAAGCCATGGAAGATTCACGTGTTCTCAAATTAAACGAGTAATATAATCAATATGATAAATTCATAATAACTCATAAAAGTAAAAATATAATATTTTATTTTAATTTTTTATTATTATTAATTTTATTATCACTGTTATTAACATTCTATTACGAAAGAAAATCGAAATCAAGTTCTATAAGTACATGATATAATTATTTTTATTTAAATATACATAATGGTCCGTATATTATTAAAAATCAAGTTTACATATAGAAGAAATTCATAGATAATGTTATAAATCCGTCGCAAAAATCTCATTAATACATAATATAATTTTTTTTATATAAATATATTTAGTGGTTCTCATATTGTTAAAAATCAATTTTACACCAAAAAAAAAATATGTAATGTCTTAAATCAGTCGCAAATTAACTATTATCTATAAATAAAGTATTATTATTTTTATTAATATTATTAACAATAGAGAGAAACAAACTCAAATATAATGAATAAACATAAAATCGTAATCACTACTACTTTATTAAATCAAATTCACATATTGTTTTCTAATTTTTTATATATTTATTTTAATTTACTTAATTTCATTTCTTGTAATTAAATAAACTTTGTTCCTACTTCAAGTCAGATAAATATCATTGGTAGATTAGAGAAAGAAGAAGTATATAAATCGTCATTGACCTTGACTTCTTAACAATATAAGACTATATTGAAAATACTAGAATACTCCAATAAAAAAAGAATGGATTCTAAGAGCTTGAATTCCCTCTAACTTTTCATAATCATAAATTTTTTTATACTTGAGAATACATAAAAATAAAAATAAAATTAAAATACATCAAACAATGATTAAGGAATTTGAATTTGTCATGTTCCTTATGGAGTTTAATTAAGGAAGGATATGTTGAGTCCAAGTATTGAAGCCATAATGATTAAGCAATCCATTTCAGTAACTGGTAATAGAAAAACATCCAATACCATGTCAGTTTAATGGACATAAGATTATAATTTACAAAATTATACAATAAATCAATCAAAATATTCTTGATGTGATCTTTAAAAGAAATGAGAGAGTTTACTTAAATTTTGTTCAATTTGCTCAAAGGTATAATAGTAGTGGGGATACAGGGTATTTATTTCACAGTTGATAAAAAAATTATGCAACAACAAAAATTAAAAGAAAAAAAAAAGTTCTGTTTTAAGTACAAAGTATAAAAAAATTAAAAGTTTCTATTATTATGTATCATGATTTTAGCCTATTATTATTATTATTATATATGATTATAATTATTCTCATTATTACTTATATACTTTATTTATTTATTTATTTATTATTATTATCATAAATTTATAGCATTATATTGTGTTTACATTTAATTATCCCTTAAATATGCATAAAATAAAAAAATTGAAGTGTATTATAAGTATTTATTTATGGACATTATTTATCAATGTTTAAAGGTTTTATTTAATCTAGCTTAGTTAAAAAATAAGTAAAATATGGTTAGTTTTTTTAAAAAAAAATGTCCAAATGATTATACTTACATTTCACAAATCATGCCAATCTCCTTTGTTAAACATTTATAAAAATTCCTCTTCCCTATATCATATTTATAAAAAACATAAATCATATACATATAAAAAAAACATAAATTTTATTTAAATAAAAATTAATATAATATATATTTTTTAAATCATCAATCATTTTATCATGGTGCTAAAGATAATAGACACATTCTTTATTGTATTTTTTTTAAAGTTATGTATATCACACAATCGATGTGACATGTTCGGGTTGAAACATTTTTAAAACCTCTCATATTATTTATTTATGTTGCCGATAAAAAAAAAAGTTACTCTATCATTTTTGCAGTATTGTTTTTGAAATAAAAAGCATAATTAAACTAAAAATATTTAAAAATTAACATTTATTTACACATGAAGTAGTTTTAGGTTGTATATGAAGATGTAAACTCTTTTTAGTTATTTTTATTTGGAAAAATATATTGTATCTTTTAGATTATTATTGATGTTGTATTGTGGGATGTGCATTATTGTGAAAGAAGGTGAGAGAGAAGAAAAGTGAGAAATGGTAGAGAAGTTGTTAGGGGATTAGAAAGGAATATTTGGAAGGATGAAAAGGAATTAAGAAAGTTACAAAGGAATTTGAAATTATTGGGTTTAGAATGACAAATATGTGGAAGCAAACAAACAAGCCTTTAGGCCCTCTTTCTTGGTCTCTCTATGTGTCTAAGTGTCCCTTCACAAAGGTCAATGCCTCCATTATTCACCATCAACTTCAAAACTTTGCTTAATCACACTATTACACCCACCCTTCATTCATTGCCAATCATAAAATTACTTAATTTTGCTATCCAAATTTCATCAATTACCATCATTGCATTCACACGTGTCACATCACAATTTCACACCATTTTAAGCTTCTTAGATTTTATGCATATGGGTTAATTCAAAAGGAAATAAAACATTGAAATTAGAGTATCTACTTGCGTGTGCTATTAGTGCTGCCATTAAATTTTGGGAATAGTTTAACAAAAGATATGATAATTACGTCTTTGTAACCTATACCACAAAATTCAAAACTTGTGAAAAGACTAACTAAACCCTTCCTCACTTCAATAACTCCCTCATGCCCAATATTATACAAAAGCTTTTTCTTTTCTTTTTTTTCTAGTTGGTCGACATCAATTTTACAAAATATTAATATTAAATACGGTATATTGTTGGGTACGAAGTTATGACAAATTGAGTTGGACTGACTAAACATAATGTTAGTAAATGAGCTTAATCATTGTATCCTTTATAATTTCTATTTAAAAATATCATTGTACTTGTAATTGGTGTGAAACAGTAAATAAATAAAACTTAATAGTTGCCCGTGTGAATGTAGGTTGCAGTTGGCGACCGAATCACGTTAAATCTTGTGTTGTTTATTTTTCTGAAGTTGATTAGTGATCGTGTGTTGCTTCCGTATGAATTTTTTCCATCATATATTTCACGAATTTATATATTTTTTATTAATAAAAAATTAATTAAATTTTAAAAAAACATTTGAGGGATGCTTTAATCTTTATACACAACAAAAAAAAATGAGACTTGACCTTCAAGCCGCACCCACAAAAATTTACAATACATCAATTTGAGTAAAAGATCTATTTACATGGTTTGACTTGTACAAAATCAACTAATGTCGTAAATACAAAAAATTTCAACACCATGATTCTTATAATAAAGAATATGACTTTTTTACTCTTGTTAATGTGAAATCAAGAATCTCAAGTCCAGTGAGATTAATAGTACATAAAAAAAAATTCACAAACTCTCATAATGTTAAAGTTTTAGATTAAAGACACAATAAAGATATTTATATATAAAATAACTCATTACTTGAAACTCAACGAATTTATGTCTATCAGGTTAGCTATCGGCTCTCACCGATATATCCATTTAAAAAATATAATTATATAAATTAATTATAGTTTTATCAATTTTGAATATTAGAAGTTGAATTCACATGCATGTGTCAAAATCAAGTATTGCATAAATGTATCTCTAGTGAAATTAATCTACTTAATCTTTAGTTATGAAAAAAGAAAACACAAGGAAGAAGTGCTTCTTCAATGTCTCACGACATTTTTGGTACTCCGAAAGTGATTCTACACGGAAAAAGCATTAGATTGAGGAGCATATAGTTAACATAAGAATTCAACCCTAATAAATGCAATTATGATAAATATTAATCAAAGAGAAAATTGCACACAAAACTCCTTCTTGAATACTGAAAGGGATATATAAGCATAATTAAAGCCCCAATAGTCAACTTTTTTTTTTTAAAAAGTTTTTCTTTATAAAGTACATCCATTTATTCTAGCTTAATTAAAGTTTGGTTAGGTTAAGTAAGAACATATGCTACAAAATCCGTATGAATGTCTGTGTCAGCATTAAGTATCACGCAAAATATATACAAGAAATTTTCATAATGCACAAGCTAGAAACCAAGCCTTTATTTTTCACTTTAGTTTAATTTCTATGAACTCATCACGTAAAAAAATTTCACACTCTGAATTAATAAAAAAAAATCATGATATACATTAGGATGAATTTTATGTAGGTAGTCTTCTTACATTGGTACGATCCAAATTCAATAAAATAAATTATTTGTAATCATATAATGAACTAATTTTAACTTTTTAATCTAATTTAAATAGTATATTTTTTTTTTTTACGTCAGGATGAGATAATAACTCATATCGGCGAAACAATTGAATTCTTCTATTTGGTTGCACTTTTTTTCCTCTATCTTTTCTTACCTTCGAGCTTCGACTCTCGGTCGAGAGCGCATTGACAAAAGGTTCTCTGTCGTTCAAGTGAGTATTCAGTATTTGAGTGTAATTAATGTTATAATAATGATATACATTTGTCTTGGTTATTGCGTCTATTTATACTCTTGGACCTAAATTAAGGTGCATGTCACAATTAACTTTTGTATTACCCAATTTACGTATGGTTTAATTATTGTTAGTACACACTCTAATTAATTCATTCAAACCTATGTTGTTCGGTCGGTACTGGGTATCGACATGTTCTGAAACTTTTTGACCCCTATTGGTACTTATTTATAATTGAGATTAAAAATCAAGACTATTATATATATATAAGATAAATTTAAATTAATTTATTTGTTATAATTTTTTTATTATATAACTAAGATGCTTTTAAGATTAAATTGTTAATTTTTGAAGAGGATATCATGGCTAACTATATAGAGGTTTTACATAAGGATAGAAATGTAATTTGATACTTTTAATTGAAGTTTTTTTTTCATGTATTATTTTTTCTCACAATTATTACTTTGTTTATAAAACTTTTTTCTCATTTTTTTTATGATATATATATATATATATATATATATATATATATATGACAATATGAACACTTATGTTTACTTTGTACGTCTGTCAATTTTCAATATAATAACTTAATGATTGTTTTTTGAAATTTTCTTATTTCTTTTAATATTAGTATTTAAAAAAACAAAAGAATAACATATGTGATAATTAAAACACATTGACCCTTTTAGATTCTTAATTGAACTTAATAACTTGTTAGCAACTTATTAACCAGTGTGTGAAAATACATGTGGGTAACAATCGTACGAAGTATCTGGAATAAAAGAAATGGAGTGTTTTTTAAAAGAAGGAGAGTGGATCCGGATGAAATCTTTACTTTGGTACAACTATAAGTATGGTCATGGATGAAGAAGAAAGTAATAGATTTCACATTTACTTATTCTGATTGAGTAATGTATCCTTTAAATTGCCTGCATTCTTTAAGTTAGTAGGTTAGGTTTACACAAGACCTTCTAAGCTTAAGTTGTTGTTCTGTATGTCCTAAATAGGTGCTATTGAGGGGGTTTTCTTTGTTTGATAATAGGTGGTTAGTAGTAGAGAATAAAAAGAAGGCTTAAGAGTGAGGATGGAATATGATAGAATGGAAAACACAACAACGGAGACAACAAAATTCATATTTGTGATTCATATTAATTTTATTCTTTTGCTCATAAAAAAATTCTAAGAAATAATAAATTATATTATGCAATATGAAAAAGTACATTTTTACAAATAATCAATTATGTTTAATAATAATTGATTATATTAGTTCAAATTGCTTTCTCAATTACATAAAAAAAAGCATAATAATTGATTATGTTTAATTATAATTAACGACTATCAGAGTCACAAATAGAAAATATTTTCAATTTTTTTAAAAGAAGAGCATTTTATTGTTTTCAAAATGAACATCTCTTTTCAAATACTTACGAAAGTTTTAGCTATAGTTCTTGAAAAGAGTTATTGAATAAAAATCTTTTATATTTTAAAGAAATTTCATTCCTTAAGATCATCAATCAAAATAGAAATTGATATAGGTTTTGTGTTGTAATTCTTTTAAGGATATGTGTTATTCTAGGTGATATATTTCTTTCTTTTTCTAATTTTCACTGTAATTCTTTTTTAGGAATATGTGTTACTCTAGCCGATATATTTCTTTCTTTTTATATTTTTCACTAAAATGTGATATACAAGTGGGTTGTGTGGTTATAGATATTTGAGTATTTGCAATACCTTATAATTCTTTTTAAAGGGGGTTTAACCAAGTGATGTGTTGTAAGTTTTCTTAGTTTAGTTGCGTATAAGTTCTTGGAAGTGAATAATAATCCACTTAAGATTCTTTGAATTAGATTCGACATAAATTTTCGTAGAATCAAACCAGTGTAACAAAATTTGGATGTGTCTATATTTTCATCATGATTATATTATTCTTGTCTTATTTGATTCATTGAAACAATTATCATGGCCTAATCTTATTATTTATAGAAAATTTAAAAAAAAAATTAAAAAAAAAAGAAAAAATAATTTTTAAACCAATCATCATCCCTCTTTATTGTAATTTGTCATTATTTAAAATGTGGGAGAGTTAGAATCCTAATACTAATGTTAACTAACGAAGTTTGTAGCATGTATCAAATTAAAAAAAAAACACTATAAATTAAAATCTCATACTTATTTAATATATTATTTGTAGCAGAAATTAACTAGAGTTTTAGGGGATGAAGATCCTGAGATAGAAGTAGCAGCAGAATGAACAGTGAAATCCCTCTTTGATTACTCTCTTTAGTGTTTAATATATTTCACTCTCTCCTCTTTGGAGAAAGAAAAATCAAACACAGCAAAACTTGTCCCAACTTTGCAGTTTTCGCGTGTATTGACTACTTAGAAAAGAAAAGAAAAGCAGAGTTAATTAAATAGAAAAGAAAAAAGAATGAAAGGAATTGTTGGAGTGTCACTTTCCTATATAAACTCTCAACTCAAGTTAGCCAGCAAAAAACACTCTCATCTCTCTCTTTCTTTCCCATTCCTTTTACATTTTTTGTTTATATTATATGCACCACTACACATCTTTCTCCCCCTCTCTCTCTCTCTATATCCATAGTTTTGTGTACCTGAGAAAGTGTCTTCTCTTTCAAACACATATTTCATCACTTTGCACCTCTTCAATTGATCACCTCAACTGTTTAATATTCTAGCTTCTTTTTTTTTTTTTTTTTTCTAGCTTCTGGGGTTCTCTTCTCATAACATAATCAAATTTCAATCTATAGTGGAAGAATAAACATATACCTTCCCTCAAAACTATATGTTTATACTTGTTTAGTCTTTATTACTTATAAATCTTTCTTCTGTTTGTTTCTTTTATTCTGATTGGTGTCTTGTTTCTTTGGTTTGTCTTGTTTCGTCTTAGTTTGTTTGTGGTTGTGGTTTTTGGCAGGATTAGTGTTCAGTAATCGATAGGGAGGTGTTGTGTTGTAACGTCGTCTTAGGCTTTATTTTATATGAGTTGGATCCTATAAAGTGTTTCTTATGTATACTTGTTGATAAAAGAAACAAAACCTTCACTCAAATTCTGAATTCTACTTAGGTTTGAGTGTGTTTTTGGTTTTGTTTTTGTTCCCTTTCATTTCAGTGTTGTTGTAGCACACTATATGCCATAGATTGAAATCATTTGAAAAAATGCCCCAGAATAAGATTTTCCGAGAGCAATCATCGAATCAGATTCCTGATCTTTCCCTTCACATTAGCCTCCCAAACAGTGCTCCTTCTTCAATTTGCAGTGGAGGGGATTCACCCTTTGATACATGGCCACAACAAGCAGATGATGACGATGCTGAAGGCTTCAAATCCCACAGTGATGGTTCAATCAAAGACACACAACTGTCCTTAGCCAACTCTACAAGTGCTGTCACTGCTGCTGCTCCCTCTGAGGCTGAAACCACCTGGAGGAAGAGAAACCTTGTCGGACTCAGCCATCATCGGGTTTCCGAGGCTCAAATAAGGCTCATCAATGGAATCCCTCTCTACAGTAACCTTTCTAACAACAGTGCTACAGTTCCCTCAATAGATAGAAGCCCCACCAACAAGTTTTCCTTTTCTTCTCTATATGCAGTTCCACACCCTCCTTGTTCTGCCAATTCGGCTCCTAACTATAGTTATAATGGTGCTGTTGGGGGTGTAGCAGGAGAACCCATCTCAAGGCCCCAACAGTTTCAGTACTTTGATTACCCTCAGCAGCAGTTTGGGAACAGTACAAATTTTGGAGCTTCTGAATTCCCTAATGGATTTGTGAGGTCAAGAATGTTGCCAAGGCAACAAAGTAATAAGAGGAACATGAGGGCTCCAAGAATGCGTTGGACCAGCTCTCTTCACAATCGCTTTGTTCATGCTGTTCAACTTCTTGGTGGCCATGAAAGTGAATCTCTCTTCTCTTCCCTTTTGCATATGAGTTCTGTAGTGTGTTTGAAGACTCATTAACAATAACAAAATCATGTTTTAAGTGAACAAAAGCAACAACTATTAGCTTCTTATTTGTCTAGGTTTTACAGTGTTTTGAAGTGTTGTATTTGTTGGATGATAGGGGCTACTCCTAAGTCAGTTTTGGAACTAATGGATGTGAAAGATCTAACACTAGCTCATGTCAAGAGCCATTTGCAGGTATATATGACTTACACACCTTACCCTCATTTCTTATCCTCTCCTTCCATGTAAAACAAAATCACAGGAAAAAAACCTTTCTATATTTCTCTTTCTTTCCCTCTGTGTGTGTGTGTTTTGTTGCGCCTCTGTGGACTAGGGTAGTGTGTAGACTTTGTCCAAGGTCTATCCATGGGGCCGCACAGGAACCGAGGCATGCAGTGAATGAATGAATGATGAACAGTGGAAGTTGTTGTTTGATGCAAGAGGAACATGACAAGTTCTACTTTTCATGAGAGAGAAAGAGAAAGAGAAAGCAGGAAAAGTAGCCATCATTTCTCAATAATAGAAGCAATTACTTACCTTACCAAACATCAACCTCGTGGTTATTAAACAAACAAACCCACAAAAAGAAGCATCTCATTTCATTATTTTCTTCCCTTTTTTATTCTCCTTCAAAATCTTCTTCACACACACTTCAGATTTCCCATCTATCATTGCTCTTTTTCTTTTTTAATACATATATATATATATATATAAGTCCATTTCTGTGTATTATATTAATCTTCTTGTCTTTTTTTCTTGTTACTGCAGATGTATCGAACTGTTAAGAACACTGACAAACCTGCAGCTTCTTCAGGTAATTCATATATAATGAATCACCTTCGCCGCTTGTAATATTTTACCTAATGCAATATATACTAATTAATTCCTTGATTTCTGCTCCAAATGTTTTAGCTCAATGTTTTCAATTCCTATGGAGATTCCCCAACACCCCTTTATGACTCAGACCCTCTTAATCTATATCCATTAACTAATATGTATGAATATTTTAAAAGCTATATAAAGGAAAAAGATTAATTATTGACTTGCATATATATGTCTATAATGGTATGATTTTTGAATTATATTTACATAATGCAATAAAACAGATGGGGATGAGGATTTCATGTCCCTAACAGTCCCAAATAATCAAAATAAGAATTTTTTACCCAATCAGAGAGGAGCCTCCATGGATTGTGACATGGGCTACACTTCCAGCAATCTATGGGCTAATTCTTCTACCAGGTAACCTCTTTCTCTTTCTCTGATATGTGTATGTGTGAAAATGTTTGGGAATAATGTGTTAGTGCTGTCAGTATCTATCTGCATGGGTGCATGATTGGATTTTCACTGTCTATGCAAGTCTACATATGTATTTAAGTTTTGAGTTTAATAATTGAAGTTTGGGAAAATCTGAAATCCAATGTACACCCTTTTGTCAAACTGAAAAAAGTGCTTCTCTCTGACAACTTTTGCTTTTCATTTATTTTCTCCACTTCTGCTCTCTTTTCTCTCTTTCTGAAGATCAAAGTAGCGATTCCTCATTTGGTTCATACCCCTTTTTGATACAATGTCATTCAGCCTCTTTAAATGTGTAGAAAGCAAAGTTTTCTGAAACTAGACGAAATTTAGTGGTTATGTGCAACGAAAGTATACATGGAGGAGCTATTCTCCACTGTTCTATATGCACCTTTTATGGTTTAACATTCTACTTTTAGAACAGCATATTTGTATGCTCTATATTGACTTATGCAGTTTCTTTCTCCCTTTCCCATCTCTTAATGGATTCACTAACTAACATTACTTCACAACACTATACCGTTATCCAATTAGGCTTTACTTCTGTTCCATTTTGTTTCTTTTCCTGTGGTCGTACATTTGTTATTTTAGCTTTATCAAACACTGATGCTTGGTACTAGTTTCTAACTCAAAATTTGAGTCAACTAATACGACAAAAAGGGCTAAGAACTTAGGTGTGGCAAACTCCTATGAGTACTAATCACAGAAAAGACATTTCTACTGAGAATTGCAATAGTCTATGGAAGTGAAAGTATACAATTCTGAAAAAGTTGTCATTCACTAATACAACATAATAATCCTTTAATATTTCTCTTATCACAAAAAAAAATAATATATACATAAAAATCACTTCAAGGATGATCCAACCTATATAAAAAAACTGAGACGAATTTACAATACAACACTTTCTAATCAACTAATCGTATCAGCAAGAAACAATATATACATAAGAATCACTTCAAAAATGATCTAACTCATTAGAAAACCTGAGAAGACCTTACAACACAACACCTTCTAATCAACTAATCAAAACTAGCCTGCCGAAAACATAATTCCTTTACTAAAAATGGCTAAGATTTCAGACACAGAAAATCAAGCAGAACTTAACAAAATATATGGTTTATGACATTCCCAAAAGAGTAAGCTATTCTGCATAATATACAACTTAGTTTGTATGAGATCACATCACATCAAATCATATATATATATATATATATATATATATATATATATATATAGCTTTCCTAAGTCGTGAAAATGGTGGTCAAGAATTGAGTTGGATTCTGATGAGCTTTAGCTCTGATGCAAAATTTTCTCGGTCCTCACGTTTGTACAGCAAAAAAGTTCCTTCAAATCAGAAAGTTAGACAGTGAGGTTGATTTTTTTTTGTTTCTCTTCTCATATTTAGAAGAGAAGTGCTGCTACAACGATTTATTTAATACAATTTTTATCATTTTTCTTTGTAATTCCTTAAGTTTCATGAGCCCTATGAAATAACTTAAGCCTGTTTCTTTGTTTGTAAGTATCTGAAAAAAAATAATAGATAAAATTTATTTTACAGTGAAAATATACTAGCAAAATCATATATCAAATTACACAAGCTCTTAAGAAACACTATAAGTACAATATTTTCGATTTTCCATACTTTTTTTAAATGTTGTAATTGAGAAAAAAAGATAAAATTATATATATATATATATAATTTTCTCTGATTTATTTTATCAGCAATTTTTTCTCTGAATAAAACTGTATTATAGTAGTAAAATAATATGTTAAAAAATATGCATTGTGGTATCTCAAGTTCAAAGATGATTTAACAGATAACTCATGCATCTTTAAATTCATATTAGACCAAATACATTATTGATTTAGTGTAATTAAATAAAAAATATTAATATGAAAGGAAAAAAAAATGAATCTTAATTGTATAAGTATTCTAGGTGATTAATTAGGATTATTTTATATATTAATCTTGATGATTCATTTAAGATTGAAATATCACTTTTATATTCTAATTTTAATGTTTGTGTAATTTTTATATGACTGAAGCAAATAATTAAATTCATCTAATTAAAATTTAAAAGAAGATTCAAGTTTAAAATATAAAATCATATGATGACTTTTAAAAATAAGTTGAGTCAATTCAACCAATTTCTTAAATCCAAATCCAACCTAACTATATAGATTAAGTAATGATTGTTTTATAGAAAGAAAGAAAAAGTAATGATTGGACAAAGAATCAAACTAAATCGATATTCCATAAAAGTTTGAATTATGTTAAACATAGTTAAGTTATTATTAATGTAAAATTAAAAACAAATGATGTTTTATGGCATGTATTTCGAAACAAATATATCGATGAAAAAAATATTGTAAGCAACATGTCATATTAAGTATATTATTAATATAATTAAAATAAATTAAATATTATATAGTATTATAATATTGGTCAAACTACCCTGAAATGCAAGTCAAACCCACCTGATAAGTTACAAGCCTAGAAAGTTAGGACAACCCTAGCAATATATTGTAATAGGATTAATTTGAATTGAGATTTTGAATTTTTTTTTTTAATTGTAAATTTAATTTCTCATTTTAGAGAGTAAGACTCTATTTGTTTTTCTTATGGAGATTATAAATAAACTTTTAATTAACTGTGAAAGAATGAAAAAAACACAGTGAAAAGCTTTCAAAAAAGACATCATTCTTCTGTTTTGCTAATTTATTAGAAAGGAAATAACAATGAAAAATCAGCTCGAGCTAGCTGTTTGTTTGATAGTCCTTTCCTTTCTTTTTAAATGAAACAAAATATAAAAGAAAATAAATTGATATTTTCTAAAATTTGCAAAAAAACAAAAACTTTCAATCAAGTAATATAATTATTAAATAAAAATTAAAACAAATAGTTTCAGTCAGTTGAGTATAAAAACTAAATTTATAGTATCAAAATTGTAAAGAATTGAAGATATATTTAATAATATTTATATATTTACTACTATAGCCTTTTTTTTAATAAACTTAGATTTTGAATTTGCAACATTTTCTTACTCACGTTGAATAAAATTTTCATAATGACCTTTTTATATTATGAAAAAACTCGCAAAATGTGAAAATTTATAAATAATTAACTTTGATTACACACAATAATAAACTTACATCACATTAACTTAACTTTAATGATGTGTAAAAACAAACTTAACCTTAAATTAAATTAAAAATTATATATAAACTTTGAATAATTGGGTCCTTCCCAACATGTAAATTCAAGTAATTGATTTAGTGGATACAATGGAATCATTATGACAATTTATAAAGGAGAAAAATGTGTTCAAACTTCTTATTATTCAGGATAAGTAAGTGTATGTTGAATTGGTGTTTTATCCTCGAAAAAGTTCCCCTTGAAAAAAAAAAGCACAAGGGTTTGTTTTTGAAGAGTTTTGATCTTTTTCTAATTAGAATATGATTTCATAAAGAATTATATTCTTAACAAAGGTATTCCTAGATATTTCTTACCAATATTTGACATTTTTATACATTTTAAAAATTTGTTTCTAAGATATTTTTTTATATTTTAAATTATTATTAATTTTCTCCCCCTGTCTATCACCGGTTCATAAACCTTAAAATACACATTATATTTTTTTCAATCTTAGGTTTTCTTGATTCTTATATAAAGTTGAGACAATCCTAAAATGTTCCTTTTCAATTTATTTATTTATTATTAATAAAAGAATTTATATTTTTTTCAACCCTTTTTGCATATTAGAACTTTTGTTGATACTCAACTATATTTTGTGTTTTCCATCAAATTAATCTAGTTAACAATAAACTTACGCCTCAAATATGATTCCATTTTCAAATTCAAAACCAAAGTTTTAGTTAAAACCATAATTATCAAACTACTTATATCAACAGCATTAGGTTTAGGTTGTTTAACCTATTTTAAAGAATATATAAAACTAATTTAAAGCACCTAAATGAGAGTTAATGGAGGATATGTTCTTGAATAAAAAAACTAACACTGACTCACAAATACACGCATATGTTCTTGACTTCCTTTTAAAACCTAGATTCCAATTATTTGGTCTTTTTGCATGATTCCTTGTCCTTTTTCCTGATTTTTTCTTACCTTTTTCCTGATAAATTATGTGCAACAGAACTTTTATCTTGTATATATAGCACAATGGAATACATATTCAATCTATGTATGACATAAAATGTTGTAATGCAAGATCAAAAAATAAAGTTTTAAGTGAATAAATGTCCTCATTATTCCAAAAGGTCTTAAAACTTTATAATATAATTAATTTTCTTGTAGAAATAACTGCATATGGCTTAAATGTAAAGCATAGTCCTTTCTCTGATCAAGTATGAATGAAATAAATGCCCATTGACCATCACAAGTTTTTTTTAATGTACCTATATTGTTCTAATATCAGTAAACCTAAAATTACAAAACCCTACTTATAATATTTATCCAGATGAAGAATATTAAATAAAAATTAATTTTAAAGATAAAATATAATTAATTTTTATATTAATTAAATTAAATATTGTTTTAAATTTTTTAAAAATATTGATATTTAAAGAAGTTTTTATTGTTGATAAAAAGTTTCTAAATTAATATTTAATTAGCTAGTTAAGTTTTATAACTATGTAACTAGTTTTTGAAAGCTTTAAATGCAGAAAAAGTTTGAGATCAAGAGTCAAATATACATGTTGGGACATTTTGTAACATGTGGAAACAATATCTTTGTAATGTCTGTACTGTTTGCATTATATTAATTCAAATCAGATCTTATAAATGAAAGCATCTAAAGTATTTTTCTTATACAAAGCAAACGCTCCCTATATTCTATCTTGAAAAGTTAATAAAGAAGGTATAGTAGAGAAGAATTAAAGCTAATTCACAGTAGATAAGAACTGAGGTGTATACAGATTTCCATACACATGTTCAAATGTTGGTAATGATTTCATGATCGTAATTAATTCAGCTCTTTTATACAAGATTTGTACAACATTTTTTTTATTACAATCATCATGAAAGATATAGAAAAGGTAGAGTGAGAGATTAGATCATATTGCAGGAGAAATGGAGAATGAAGATATAAAATATTGTCAAACTCATAACAAGAGATTCTTATATCTGTCTTTTCAACTTATAAGAACAACATTGTACATATGTCTCACTCTTGCATCATTGTTTCTCCTTTCCTGAATTCCCAGAAAATTCTACTTCTCCTTTTGTCTGTTTTATCCAAGTGTGTATTTTTACATAATGATAACTACTTAGTTTCTTACTAGTGACCCATTCAAGTATGAGTGTTTATCTTTCTACTTTTTATTTTCCTTGCAACATATTGAATGAGTGTTTATTTTTGTACTTTTTATTTTCCTTACAACATATGTATATATAGAGTTATGAAGGTATGCATTCAATTTAAAATTACTATTCAATTTAAAATTACTATTCAATTTAAAATTACTATACGATGATGGGATTGATCCTTGATCTTACTGTTGTATTAATTGGTAGTGTTGAGATAAATAGTAAGCAAATCTTTTAGAATTTTGTTTTAGTAAGAGGAAATATGTTTTTGTATATTTTGTGTCTGAGAGTTTGACTACCTTAAAATTGTTTGTTTAATTTATTATTGCTGATAAAAAAATTATATATAGAACTCACAATAACAGTGTTAACTAACCAAAACAATAATTTGTCTCAAACAAAGAATAGGTCATGATTAATATATTTGTGTGTGTCACATTAAACTTTTCACATCCCCTCAAAACTTTGTTCCTTGAAATGACTCACAGTAGAGGAGCACGGATACAAGCTAGTTCCCTTGATTTGGATAAGCTTAGTCACCAAGAAATCCTATCATCTCAGCATAATTCTGAGGTTTGTGAGTTAATATTCACATCAATGATATCAGATAGATAAGAATACATAGTCTGAGTTTATATTTTTATCAGCAAAAAGAGTGTATTATATTGCCTGAGTGAGTTTATGAAAATGAATTACTTTGTGCAGGGAAACAACTACACACAAACAAGAAGCTTCAAGGATCAAAATCCAAGCTTGGAGTTCAGCTTAGGGAGATCAACTTGGCACAACAATGAACATGCCTGATTTTAATTGGTTTACATGATCACTTTAATTACTAGCCAAAATAGAAAAGATTAATGCACAGGTATATAAATTAATTAATATATAGGCAGTGCTTTTTTCAAGGCAAAGATGTGTAATGCACTTTCCACAAATCTAAAGCATCTCTGTATATTCTTTTTGGGCCAAAGCTTATTAGGTTGTGTTAGTCATTATATAAATGTTATTATAGTTAAAAGTAAAAGTTGAAGCAAAAGAAGAATCAGATGTATAATAAGGCCTTTGTTCCCTCTTTTTTCTTTCTTTTTTCCCCTCCTTTTTCCTTCCTTTTCCCTAGGTTCTTACAGATTTGTCCATGCACAGCTTTGTTTAGGCTCATTTTGATTCTTGTGTGTGATCAGTTGTGTGAAAGCTTGATGTAGCTGTTATCTGTCATTAGTATATAGTTTTGTTCCTAGATTTTTATCCTTGACTTGTGCACAAGGGATATCACATCAAAGTTAAGAAAAAAACAGTGATGAGTGTGAAAGATTTGAAGAATATATTAGTGAGTTTCCTTTGATGTGCATGTAAAATCACATCTTTTGGCAAATCCTGAAAAAAGGGTGTTTGTGCTTGAAAAATTCCAGATACATGGGCTATGATTGGAAGATATCCACGTTACTTGATACTGTGATCTGCATGTTTGTGTTGTGATTGTGGCTTGCATTGTGCCCCACTTATAGACTCCTTTTAGTTGATATGATATTCCACTCACTTGATGCTCTCATGAAAAAGCCACTTGCAACAGCTGTAACCTTAAGTGAAGCATATTCAAATAAACTATATATATATATATATATATGTATTGATTTTTGCTGTAATAACTATTAATCAGATAGATAATAGATGTACTGAAACTACAGTAAAAAATCTAAAATAGCAGTTGTTTTTCACTTTTTTTCACCTTTTATATACCAGTGAAAGAGATCACTATAAACAAAACTAAAATGTAATGTATTTATAGAAAAAGCATGGTTGTTTCTATATAAAAAAAAAAGAAGATATTTAGGGTTAGTGAAGAAAGAGGTGGTGTAGCAGAGGGCATGTTGATGAAGATAACAGTTACATGATTGCATGATGAGAGCATTAATTGGAGCAGAATATGAATGTCTGCATTATTGTTTTGGCATGGAAGATAAGATGTGAAAGGGACTGATAGCCATAACTGCACATTGATCTACCACTGTAGGGCAAATAAATCATTGAAAATCACTTATCAGGAGACATTTCAGTAGTTCAATTGGTCCACACTTAATTAAATGCCCTTTGCCCTAGTTTCACCAAAATCTATTTATTTCATCATCTTTATTTTATACTTATAAATTATTCTTCAATAATAAATATATATTCTCCTTTGGCACAACTATATTTCATCCCTTAATTTTCTATTTTATTCTTCATCCACTGCAATATCATGAAATAGAAATCAATTTTTAGAGCTAAAATAATTAGTTACAATAGTAACTAAATTAGAGACCATTTTAAAAACTAAAACAAAAATTGATTTCTAAATTAGTTTCTATTATTGTTAAATAGTTTCTAAATTGGTATCTAATTAGCTACCAAGGTTTTAGAGACCAAATTTAGAAACTAAATAATTGATAGTTAAAACCTTAGTTGCTAATTAGATATCAATTTAGAAACTATTTAACAATAATAGAAACTAATTTAAAAACTAATTTTTGTTTTAGTTTCTAAAGTGGTCTCTAATTTAGTTATTATTGCAACTAATTATTTTGGTTTCTAAAAATTAGTTTCTATTTGATTTTTCTTGTAGTGACCTTATATTTTTGGGAAAAAAACTGTGTATATATAAAGGATAAAGAAAGGGTGTAGAGATAGTCCAAACTAAAATGTTTTAAACACAAATAATTTAGCATCAATGTTAATGCAAGTTTTATGTTAATTGATATTTAGAGTACTGATAATTTATCATTATAACAAAAATGATTAAATAATAATTACATTTAGAGAAAATAATAATAAATTATTATATTAATTAAATTAAATATTTTTTATAAAATAAAAAATATTAAGATTTAAAATATTTTTTATTATTAATAAAATTTTATAAAATATTTTTTAAAATATACTTATTATGATTAGTTACTAAAATTTTAACTACTAGTTATAATAATAATTATTATTATTATAAGAAGACAAATATTTGAAATTTCTAATTATTTTAAATTTATTAATCAATTATTTTTCACAGTCGAATTATCCATTATCCATATTTTTTTATGTAAAATTATGATTTATATTAATTAATTATTTAAATTATAATATAGATGGTTATCATACTTAAAATTCAATAAACTTATCATCATACTACTAAAACAAATCATTAAATAGAAATCAATTTTTAAGACAAAAAATAATTAACTGCTATATTAACAAAATTAAATACTATTTTAGAGACTAAAAAAATTATTAGTATCTAAATTAGTTTCTATTATTGATAAATAATTTCTAAATTAGTATCTAATTAAATACTAAGATTTGAAATATCAACTTTAGAATCTAAATAGTTGATACCTAAAATTTAGGTAGTTAATTAGATACTAATTTAAAATCTTTTTATCAATAAAAAATTAATTTAAATATCAATAATTTTTTTTAATTTCTAAAATAGTACCTAATTTAGTTATTCTAGAAATTGATAATTTTTTTTATCTAAAATTAATTTTTATTTAATAATATTATAATATGCACGTTAAACTTGAAACTGCAATGGATGAAACAATTAAAAATATTAGTTATGTGTGAGTAGTTGAAAGATGGCAATGTAATTAATATTTTTTTAGTATATTTATAGCATACACTAATTTTTTTTTTCTTGATATATGGTAATATTTAGAAGTGTTATGCATCACAAACAAAATGGACCACCTTCTTGGAATTAGTACATTGAGAAAACCCAAATTAAATATGCACATTTTTATACTTTTATATAACAATTGTGTCATTCTTATATAACATTTTTATACTTTTATAAATCAAGATTAAATTTAAGTCATATCTACGTGAGAACACTGCCATTAAAAGTTTTGATATAAAAATAAGGACTCAAAAATAACCATATCATTTTGTGATTTTTAAGTTTTTTACAACTGCTATTATAAGGGTATTTTAGTGTTTTGCTATTAGTATGGGTGTGGCTAGTAATTCTAGGGGTGCAGGAGGCCAAGGCACAGCAAGCTCCCATATCAAATATCACGGTTTCAGCTTTCTACTGAAAATTATATATTGAATTTACAAAATAATAAAGTTGTAGTTTTCAGATTGTTCAAATACTTGTTTTTTCTTATAAAATATATACTCTTATATTTTTTTATTTTTAAGTTTTTTACAACTGCTATATTTCTTTTATGTATTTATTTTCTCTCTTTTGTCCTTTCTATATAATTATGAAGTTTAATTTAAATACATCAGCATAAAGAACTTTCCTATGTAAAAAAATTATGAATTTTTATATAACCACTTCAAAGATAATGCTTAATATAGTTTCGGATGGTATACAAGATTTCATACTTAGTAGCAATGTCTGAAAATTAAACTTTCATTTACAATAAAAATGATAGTTTGAACACTTAACTGAAGAACCTAGCCTTTATATTATATTTAATACACAACAATTCTTCATCAATGCATTAGGTTGAAATTAATACTCTCTAAATCCTAGTACAAGTGTTCAACAACAACAAACCCTTATTCTACAAGGATTTTCAGTCAGTCAAAAAACCTTATTTTCAGTTTAGAGTTTAGGATTTAGAATTATAAACTACAACAAACCAATATTAAATCATCAGAGGGTGAATTTATTCCACATGAAACACCATTGGACATCTTGGCTAGATATTAGGGCCTAAAAGTGAGAGAAGAAAAGCCCTGTAGTGACCAGATGTTTCTGAGTGAACTTCATCGTTAAGAGTCTTCCTGTGTTTCTTTGAATATTCAGCTTTGATATACTGCATATCAACCTCTGTCCTTGTCACAATGACTCTTATGAGTGTGGAATCATTAGTCCCAAAACCTTTCATTGCCTTGTGCAAAACCTGCATGGTGATCACACATTTTAAAAAGTTCCCTATTTGAAGAATCAATTCCAACAATGCTGGCTCAAGGCATCATGATGAATATATATAGATAACAAATCACTACAAGCAAGCACTCAGTTATGTATATTCCTAATTACATGGTAATGCAGTATACAGCCAATGACCAAAAGTGTTGTAAGAATCCAAATGACTTAGCCAATACAATCTGCTTATTCTAAATGTTTGACAAAACTGGCTCTGGAAAATCTAAGGGCGTGTTTGATTTCTTTTCTCAAAAACTGCTTTGAGTTTTTAAAATGCAACCAAACAAGGTTGTTCAGACTGCTGGCGCAGAGTGGTGGAAGGCACAATTTGAGTGAAACTGAGAGAGGTTGAACAACATGAAAATTATTGGAGATTTGATACGGACATTTCATAGTATAGAAGTAAGTGCATACGTATCAATTAGAGAGTTTTGTAAAGTTGAGTTTTAATACAGACAAAATGAAAAGAAACATCATTAAGTTGTTTGTATTTTATGGTTTAAGACATTTGCTTTGGAAACACTTTTCAAATCTTGATAGATTTTGGATGAGAAATTGGCTGCTGAGTAATTTGAAATTGTTTCGTGAAAAGGTTTTTATATCAGAAAAGTAAGAAGGAAATCAAACAGGTACAGACCATAAAGCTGTCAGAACAATTTCCTGCCTTGTAACAACACAAACACAGTTTAGTTTAAACAGGCAAATACTTTTTCAGCATCCTTGTCAATTTAATTCTCTCAATAAACCTAGCATAAGTATCTTCTGTTAGTCAATGAACAAAAAATTGTTGAAATAGCATTGCAAGAAGCAATTATCAAAAGCTGAAATGCAGAGGAATACCTTAGCAAAATACTTTCCTGGATGAATGGCACATTGGATTATTGTCAGAAGTGCATGTTCAAACGGCCCAGATGTTTCCTTCTTTATTGCCTGATAAATTCAGATTGAACAAGCACTGTAAAAATATCTCAAGAAAGAGTAAAATTAATTGAAGAAATTACAAGTTCTGAAGATACCTTCTTCAGGGAGTGACCATACATGTCATGGTAATAGGCACTAACAGTAGCCAAATGTGCAGCACTCCGTTCACTGAATATGTGGATAAAGGTCTTTTCATCAGTTCCAAGTTTCTTCTCCCCTGCTTTGTACAGAGCCTTTGCATCCTTCTGAGCAATTTCTCTATTAACCTCAGGGCCTTCAGGACGAGGTGTGCTTATATATGCAAGCAACAGCTGAAGCAAGTTTCATACATAAAACTAATCAATAACAGTAGTTGTACTCTTCTAATAACTTGAAAGGAACTCATAGAAGTGAACATGAAAGCAAACTACTTTTTCATAGCTATTTTTCTCAAAACCCTCTAGGTAGCCTAACTTATGGGTTGAAGTGTCATTAAAGGTACCATTTTTCTGCAGAAAAGAGGAAGTTGATCTTAACAAAGGCCAAGAAGACTACTACTAGTAGTACCCCTTTTTGCAGGTACAATCCCCATTGGTGTTTCAGGTCCATACATAAACTAATTTAGAGAAATTTTTTGTCATAACTCAATCTTACAGACCGGCTTATAAGCCAACTCGTGCGTGATAATATATATTTATGAATGGTCTGATACTATATTAAGAAATGAATTTTAAACTTAATTCAATCTTACAAAACTGATTTATAAAGTAAGTTTACACCCACTTATATACTATAAAATACTTTTATCTGTAATCGATGTAGAATCTATAACATAAATCACAATATCACATGTTAGTTTCATAAATGTTACCAATAGAAACCTCACCTTCTGATGATCACTCCCGGGGCTGGTGGTTGCTTGAATATCATTCTCAAGATAAACACCAAACAATGAATGGTAGATCTGTTTTAAATATTGCAGCTGAGATGGAGTCCGTGAACATATAACTTCAGTAGCACCTATATTGTCTCGGATCTCTATTAGAGACTTCCTAATGATTGCTGCATCACGTCCTGCAGGGTCCTTCAACCACATCAGAACTGCAGTCTGAAAAACAGAAGAAATAAATATATAAGACAAAACAAAAGTGTTGAACATTTCATCCACTATTCTAAATTTCAAGATACATATGATTTAGTTTTCTATACAAATGTCTTCCTACTAAATGAATAGTGTGACCACACAATAAGTATAACCTATCTATATGTCTATTTTTGTCTCTGCTCCTTCATCTTATTTTTATAGATTCTGTTCGGTTTCATGAGTTTAAAACGTTTTACTCAGTTCATTAAAGTTTGTTTACAGCACTAACTCCAGCTTAATGGCAGGTGATAAATTGTGATAAATGTCATGTAAAATAGAGGTTTGTTTGCCACATTCTATGTTTCTCTAATTCTCATGATGGTACCATTTATTTTTCTCAAATGATGATATTACACTTTTTGGATAAAGAATATACATTTTTTCTCTGTTATATTATTAGTTGAACCATCTTTTCCACATGCTTTCCTTGTCCATTTTTTAATCAAATTACTAGTAATTAGTACCTCTAAATTTCCACTAAGCTCTGAAGCTAAACGTTTGGAAAGTTCCTCAGAGTACATTGTTTTGTACTCTTGTTGAATGTAGGCACGCTGTGTAGCATCACGATGAGCAAGAATATTGATAACAGCACTGGTATCACAACCCATTCCTGTGAAAACAGACAATTAGAAAGAAATTGAAAGAGCAATATGAATAGACACTTCACAAACAATCTATACGTCAGAAAGAAACATTCAAGGTACATTTACATGCAAAAGAAAATTGAGATGAAAATAGTCTTAAAAGTCAAGCAAGAATCAGCATAACACAAAAGAAAACAACAACACTGGCAATCAGGGTCTGTTTCCAAATTTCAAATTAAAAGGAAGCATCCAAAAAGGTTAATACTTGGAGATTATATTAAATTTGACACTGACATGAACTCAAACATTTTGTTCTAGATATAGCTGTTGGAAATCTCATATTGATTAGAAATTAGAACATTTCATAGTATATAGGTGGAGCAAATCTTATCTTATAAGTTAATTTTACGAGGTTGTTGAATTATGTTTAAAGTTCACTTCTTAATATGTATCAGACCCATTTCGAAACTATCTTAACATTGTTTGTAGTCTCAGTCACCAAACCGTTATATATAGTCTCACTCAAGAGTTTAAGATTAATTTGACTTAAATTACAATAATAGCATCTTCCTGAAAGGGAAGTTTCAAGCAGAAACTACCTAATTAAAGGTCAGAATTCTAAGGTATGTTTAAAGCATAAACAACAATTTTGAAGAGAGAAAAAGGGTACCCTTAAAAGCACGGTAAAGTTGCACTGCATCATCTCTAGGGGAAGGAGGAACTGGGGGCACAGTCAAGGTAGCCATGTTAATTCCTGTAAGAAACTCAGAAGAGAAGTTGGAATAGAGAAAAGTTTTGGAGAAGATAAGAAGGATGAATGATTGAATAAAACGTGTTCTTCTTGGCCCACTACCATTAAAAAAACATTAATTTCATCTTTCTTTGCAGTATCCGTACCCCAACCACTTTGTTGAATGAAAGAAAGAAACATGTCGTGTGTCTCCACATTTTGAAAAAAACCAAACCATTACAATAAAGTTTCGTTGGCTTCTTTTGACGGAGTAAACGATTTGACTTCAAAGTCTTCTCTTTTTTTCAAAACTTTAAAAAGAAGGAGAAATTCTTTTTACACCAAAATGATGCAATCTTTCTCAAAATTTACTAAATGCACAAAACAAAATTTAATTATCTTGATTAAAAAGTGGATTTAAGTCTAACTCAATCTCATAAAACTGCTTACTTAATATCCTAATTTATAGTTAATATGAGATCTCCAACAATGTTTCTAGTAAATATCTAGTAAATATGAGAAATATATGTCCGATAAGTCCAACAAACTTCTGTTATGATAATCTTTAAATTACTCTGATATCATGTTAAGAAATGAACTTTAAACCTAACTCAACCTTATAAAATCGACTTATAAGGTGAAGTTATAAATATCATAATCTTTAATCGGTGTAAGATTTCCAACAATGTTTATGTTAAGTTGGGTTTGAGTTTAATTAAAGGTGAAAGTTATGAGAGTTGTTAACGATTTTGATGTAAATGTAAATATATAGAACTTGTACATGTAAAACACTATGGTGACAAAAAATTATAAAAGTCCTTTATGGATGACAACTTTAGTTGTATAATTTTGTATTTTCTCATTATTTAAGAATTTAAGAATAAAAAATGTAATAAATAAATTTAAATATTTATATAAAAATAATATGTAAATTTAAATATTTAATATAATTAACAAAAAATTGTAAGAAATAATTATTTGATTAATTTAAAAATTAATAAAATGTTGTTTATTTTATTTGTACAATTAATGAAAAATGAAATTGGCACAAAAGTTATCTACCAAATTATTTAATAGAGTTCTATAATTTTAAAAAATTGCACAGAAAAATTTAATTGAGTTCTATAATTTTTAAAAATTGCAGAGAAAAATTGTTTGAAAATGACATAATACTAAAATATTATTTTTAATTATTTAAGTAATTTTTTATTAATATATATATATATATATGTAGAAATTTTTAAGATTTGTTTAGAAATTATTTAATAATAAAATATTTTTTATTAAATGTTAATATGTGTCAAAAAGTATCTTATTATTAAATAATTTCTAAAATAAACAAATCTTAAAAATTCCTGCATATATATTAATAATAAATTAATTAAATAATTAAAAATAATAATTTAGTATAATATGTAATTTGTCAAACAATTTTGTATTGCAATTTTTAAAAATTACTGAACTCAATGAAATAGTTTGGTAGATTTTTTTATGCTAGCTTTATTTTTCATTGACTTTACAAATAAAAAAACAACAATTTTAATTATATTTAACAACTCAATCCTTAAATTTATATATTATTTTTATATAAATATTTAAATTTATATGTTATTTTCTTATTTTTAAAAATTCTTAAATAATCATAAAACAAAAAATAAAACAAAAGTCGTGCATGTAAAAAATAATTTCAATGTAAAAATTATATAACTAAATTCATCTCTTTTCACCTCTTTTACGACTTTCACCTTAATTACATTTGTACTTAGATTGTGCCACTTTTTTCGTGTTACATCCTAAAATCATGTTTTTTTTATTATAATCTAAATTTAAAAATGTTTGAGAATCATAAGTTGTGTTCTTTAAGCACGTTGGTTTAAAGTTGGCTTACCTTAAACACAACTTTATCACGAAAATATAAATAATTTTTTTTATACATTCTAATAAATTTTGAAAAATTTACACCTCAAACACAATTTTATAAAAAGAATATAATTAAAAAAAGTTTTTATCCATTGTAATTAATAAATTTTGAACAAATTTAGACCATTTTAATGCAAAAGTCTTTATATTTTCTTATATAATAGAAAAAAAGAAGAAAAAATAAACAAAATAATTAAGGTGATGGAAAAATACATTAAAAAGAAGTTCAATCCTAATCTTCAATGTCCACCTTATCATGCATGACCAATAAATTTTGATGCACTATAAAATCATCTTATAAATTAAATTTTAAATTTAATTAAATTTTATAAAATTAGTTTACAAATTAAAATCTACTTAATTTTATATTATAGTTTGATTATATTTATAGTTAAGGTAAAAAATTCACCTTATAACCGATGGTAATTTGTATTTATTCATAAGTGTTATAAAATTTGAATTTTGGTGATTATACTTTCAATATGGAATAAAAGAGAATACCTAGTGATTATATTTTATTGTTACGTTTTATGAGATATTGTTATTGTTAAGCATAAATGTTCAAGGATTTATAATATGAAATGGATTCTTTAATGATTAACTTCCCATTAAAATGTAATATGATGAATCAATTTTTCACTAAGTTGTGCATTTTTAACTTAATTACTACATATTTAAATATTTAAAATTATATATAAAAATTAAACATTCTAAGTTAGAAAGTAAATTTAAAGATTTAAAATTTATGGAAGTGTATATAATTTTGAAAAGTAAAATATATCTTTTACATCTACCACCCACCGTAAAATCATTAAATAGAAACTAATTTTAAATATAATTTTAGATTAAAAAAATAATTGATATTTAAATTTATTTCTATTATTAATAAATAGTTTCAAAATGATAGTTATATATAAATAGTATCTATCACTTATTTAGATTTTAAAATTATTATATAAAATCTTAGATATCTAAATTTAGTGTGATATCATATGTTCTTATATCTTAATCTCCTATACCACTGATTGTATAAATTTTAAACTAATAAGAAAATTGATTCCCTTATTAAACTTAATTAAGTAAAATAAAAATTGTAAAACATAAAAAACCAAATTATTTTTACTAAATACATAATAAAGACCAAAAGATAAACTTATTTGCAACATCTATGGAACCTTATCTCCCATGATTGTGTCCGTTGTCTGCAGTCCACGCAGTGATACAATAATGAAAAAAAACATTTTTTTTTCACAGAAACTAACTCAAGCCTAAGAAGATGAAGACTTTCTCCTTAATTCAACTACCCCACCATTTTTTGTGTGCAAGATTCTTCTCTTACACAACCACGAGGTACCCTTTTTCCTCACTCTTTTCATGCACTTCACATTCTCTAGGAATTTCCCTGCATGCCCAGTATCAATTTTTTTCTTCATGTTGCTTTTTTTCTGTCAAATTCAAAGCTCCACGAGAGAGGATCAAGAGGGAGGAGAGGAAATTCAGGGGAATGAGCTTGTGGGGTGTTTTTGCCTTTGTGTATGTTAAATGGTAGAAGGTGGGGTATCTGCGTCTATGGAAACCGTTTGCCAGAAGCCAAAATAAGAATTCTAAATACATGTATAATAAATTTTTTTGTATGAAGTTATTCACTAGTTTGATTTCTTAAGCTAAAATGAAGAGTAATGTTATACCCTCTCTTACAATTCCTCTTTCAAATATTCCTCATACTTTATAAGAAAGTGTTAAATGAAAGAAAAAAAGGTATTTCATACCTTAGAAACACAAAAAACAGAGTAGATTATATTGATATTTCTTATGGTTTCTTCAAAATTCACAGTATATTCCTGTCTTTTTAACTTTTGAGTAGACTGTTTACATGGATGCAAGATGCAATGTGTTTGTTTCTTGAGTATCAGAGAGAGTCTCTCAGTGTAATGTATTTGAAACAGTTAATGGGTTCAATGTGGGAGAAAAAAAAAGTAATGGTGTATCGTGTGAATTTTTAAAAAGAACAAAGGGAGTAGCAATGTAGTTTGCTCTAAAAAGCATTATATATTTTAATAAGAATTTTCCTGTGAAATATTTTTAAAATAACTTAGATGTAGAGTCACTTTTATTAGCTCAGATAAGCTCTTTGAAATGGCCTTAGGTTCAAAGAGCTTGTTCATATTGTAGATGACTTATCTTATGACATTATCACTGAGTGTGTTTAAGAGAACTTAGAGTAACTTATGAGATGCTCATATGCCTTGTTCAGTAAGTTCTCTATTCTTTATTTGATTATAAAAACAGCTTAAACATAAACACTATACAGTAGGAACTTATTCAGTAGGCGCTTAGTTAAGTTGTTTACCCAAACTCACCATAAATAGCCTTGGAACCCCAATAAATTCTTGCTTTTCTGTGTCTTACTGTCTATTAGTAGATGCATGCAAGGATTTTCATTCTCTTGTATATGTTTTTTATGTTTTTTCCTCTTTATGAAATTACATGAACATTTTTTTCACTTATGAATATTTTATCAGGACTCAACTTTCTTTTCCTGCAAAGGTCTTCATTTGCCAGGCAAAATCAGGTTAGAATTTTCGTTTGTTTTTAGATTATGGGCATGAGGTTTATGTAACATCCAAATAAGCATAGCCCATTCATGGTGGTGCTCTTTCCTCAGGCATAGATGGGTCATTGAATTTAAAAGTGGTGTCTCCCACTCTGTTAGTAGCAGAAAAGGAAGAAGCCAAGGCTGTATTGACCTTGTTCTTGAAGAAACAAGGTTCGAGCAATGCGGTTGCTGCTAGAACTATCAACAAGTCAGATCTTTTTATTGATCACCTTGTCTCAAAGCTTCATTCTAAACACAAGTCTTGGTATCTTGCAGGTTCTGTCACAACAATTACTCTATTTCTTAATTTTCTTCTGTGTTGAATACTGCTAATCATAGTTTTATTGACACAAACAGGAAGAGAGCTTACAACTTTGGAGATCAGGGATGCTCTTATCCCTTATCTGGAATCTCTTTTTGAAGAGCATGGTGACACTCTGGTGGATGTAGTGGAAAACTATCCAAATCCACCCGTTAAGGACAAATCAGAAGTGCTAGTTTCTCCTTCTAGTCCAGTGTTAGACTCCAAAAAGCTTAAAGCTGTGTCACTAGTGAGTGAGACAGACCCAGATGGTGGCAATCTGCGCCCTCATATTGTCTATCTCATAGAACTTGGTATGGATATTGAGCAGATTCGTAGTATAACACACCGATTCCCAGCTTTTGCCTACTATAGCTTGGAGGGTAAAATTAAGCCAGTGGTTGAGTTTTTTCTTGAACTTGGAGTGCCAAGAGAGCACATTCCCACTATCCTCAGTAAAAGGCCTCAATTATGTGGTATCAGTTTATCTGAAAATCTTAAACCCACCATGAAGTTCTTAGAATCATTGGGTGTTGATGAGAAGCAATGGCCAAAGCTGATCTATCGCTTCCCGGCCCTGCTAACTTATAGCAGGCAGAAAGTGATGGAAAGCATAGATTTCCTTCATGAATTGGGCCTCTCTGAAGAGAATATAGGGAAGATTTTAACTCGTTGCCCCAATATCGTTAGTTACAGTGTAGAGGACAATCTCCGACCCACAGCTAAGTACTTCCGTTCTTTGGGGGCTGATGTTGGCATTCTTCTATTCAGATGCCCACAAAATTTTGGTCTTAGCATTGAGGCCAACCTAAAACCTATAACAGCATTTTTCTTGGAGAGGGGATACACTTTGGAAGAAATTGGGACCATGATTTCAAGATATGGAGCCTTGTATACTTTCAGCTTGACTGAAAATTTGATTCCAAAATGGGATTTCTTTTTGACCACAGGATACCCAAAATCTGAGCTGGTTAAGTTCCCTCAGTATTTTGGATACAGTTTAGAGAAAAGGATTAAACCTAGATTTTCAATTATGGAGAAATCTGGAGTAAGGTTACTTCTGAATCAGGTTCTTTCTCTGTCAAGCAGCAACTTTGACAAGGCCTTGAAAAAGAAAATGAAAAAAATGCAAGATGGTTAAGATTTTAGTTACCAGCAAAGTTGCTCAATCCATCAGATAAAGAAAATTGAGACTTTCAGGCAATGTTACATGTTAGAAGCTGCTGAACTTCACGATTCTTTGTTTTTGGAGGGATCAATGAAGTCAAAAGTGTTGCAGTTATACTGGGACATGATTAGTCAATAGTTAGCTCCTGAAACCAAAATTATGTCTCATCTTACTGGGCAATTACTCTGGTAACATCCATATCTGAAACCTTTCTTGGACGCCACAGGTGCTAATATTTGTTATTGTTAGATGTCCCATGAAACTAGTACTGTCTAGAAGGTGAGAAGTGCTGCAGCAATTAGTTCTCGACAAAACCACTGATAAATTCAATTAATTAAAGTTGTGTATCCTTGCAGTTTGGCACTGCAGCAATCGAGTGGTTCAAATGTTTCTCTGTTTATAGTTGTGTAAGGGTGGATTTTTCATTAGAGTTTGGTTTATAGCAGATCATTTCCATGAATAGCCGTTTGATTGGTTAAGTTATTGGAAATATATCGATTTACAGTACCCTATGGATTGGTCTCATAGCAAATTAATGAATAATTTTCTCATTTGTTCGAAGTTATAGTCATGATGACTCAAATCTTAGTGATTCCAATTTATCTCCAAAGCTGGTTGCAAAGGGGTGTTGAATAATTCAAATGGAGCAAAACGCCTAATGTTGAGAACCTAAGCAATTGGAATAATGGGATGAAACACATTGATTTAACTTGAGTCATGGTTTGCTTTTTATGGTCAGAAAGTGCCTTTGTGCATTCAAGTATTTGAAATTGTTTTTTTTACTTTCTCACCCCTTTTTAGTAATGATTTTCCTTGATAATATTTGTGTGTGTATATATACAAGTAGATGTAAATCTAAGGACTTACATCAAATCTTAATAGTTAATTTTAGCAAATCTAATAGTTCAGATAATTTTACTTAAAGTGAGTCATTTAAATGAATTGATATAAATCATTAGATTTGGACAAATTATCCATTAAAAAGTTGGTGTAAGTTATTTTGGACTTACATTTAGTGTAAAGAATCTTCTTATCTTTTTATAATACTGTTTTTTATGATATGTGCACAAAATCAAACATCTAATAACATAGTTTATCCATGACATGTTTTTATCTTTTATCTCTGTAATAAATATCCAAGATCCGAAGTGTCTGCTATATATATTCATCTGTGATGAGTAATTATGATTGCGTAAATCCATGTGTGACTACAACTAATTCGTTAGTAATAATCCGTTGGCTCCTCACTTTATGGAAAGTTTGTTTGTATGTCATGTCATTTTCTTGACTGCTTCAACTTAATCTTACCTTTAAATATTCTGAAACACCACGTGTAGCGCTTCAACTTCAATCTCTTTCTATCTTTTTACTCATATACTCTGAAAATGGATGGAATGTACTATTAACTTTCTTTTAATAGACATGTGTTGTAAACATAAACTGTGGTGACTAATATAGAATTATCAACCAGTTTAAAATATTTTTTGTATGATTTTTAAAATAGTTATAGAAGTTAATAAACTTTCACACAACATTTTGTTATAGAATGATACTGTAGAAAAATATCTCTACGCTGCATGTATTGCTTATTCTTGTTCATTGTTATTGCATTGTAATCTGGTCATCATCGTTATATATGCCATATCATCATGGCCATCCTCTTCATCATCCTGTTTTATATATGCTATTTTTATCATCTGCAATTCTGAATGCTTTCATAACAAGCAAAATCTCCCCTCCATTTCTCTTTTCTTCTTCTTCTTCTTCTTCTTCTTTCTTCTTTCATTTTTTTCAACATTTTCCACGAGGGAAAAGAAGAAAAAACAACGTGATAAGATAGAGGATTAACAGCAAAAGTTGTGTGGATTTGGAACAAAATGGCGAGAGAGGCTTTCATTTTGAAGGAAAGCGCATTGTTATCTCTCAGAGCATTGAAGAGCTTGTTGACGTTGATATGTGCGGCTGCTATGCTGCTGCTGTTGCCGTTCAGAGGGCCGAGGAGGGTGTCCCCGGCCGAGAAACCTGGCAGCAAGGAGGAATGCCACCGGAAAGGTGCAACGGTATGCATGCCGGCCAAGATGGTGGCAAGGAAAAGTGGTGTTGGTTTGGTGGTGGCAAGGAGGGAATTGGCCGTAAGGAGGGTGGTGGAGGATGATGATCAAAGGTGTGTGAGGGAGTATTGGATTTTGGGAACCAAAAGGGGTGACACCATTTTCACACAATGTTGGACACCACTTTATCATAAGATCAGGTAGATATCAAGAAATTTTAATTTGTTAGAACAATACTCATTACATTAAGAAAAGTTTAAAAGTTCCTTCGGATTATGGATGATTAATTCATATAGTTCCATAATACTTTTTAATCTAAATGATAGCCTCATAATGATAACCATAATAAGAGCATACATATGTATTAATGATATATCCATGGTTCTTTAGACGTTTGATGTTGATGTTTTATCTTGCGCATTGTTAAATTTCATTTCCTGAAACCAAAGGTATTCAAGTATAGCATAACATGCACAATTTCTACTCCAAACGTTTTTTTTTCCTGTTTTTAAGGACACTTTACCTATTTATTCCTTCAGATTATTCCCCTTTCCCTCACCCCATCCTTAACACTATTTTCCTTTCTTTCTGATAGAGATTGGACAGCTAAAATAGGTTACCTACTTTGTGCAGGGGACTCGTTCTTCTTCTGCATGGTCTTAATGAACACAGGTTAGTAATTTATGTAAGGGTAATAATGTTCTTTCTCACACCCCCTTATGGGGTGAGTTGGAGAAAGATAGAAAGGAAAGAAAAAATAGAAAGTGAGATGTTTATTTCTATCTCTAAAGCCTTTCAGATTTTATATTGCTTCTTTGTTTTCCTGAAGCCATCCCCATTATTCTCTGACAGTAGCAGATATAGTGATTTTGCAAAGCAGCTGAATGCTAATGGCTACAAAGTTTATGGGATGGATTGGAGTGGTAAGTATGAAGCCAATTCTAATTTATGAGCAAGCATTAATTGTGGAGGAATTGGTAGTGATTCATGTTCTTGTCTGTGTATCACTGGCATGAGGATCATGGAATAAATTTTTAGCATACTTGATATTCTGCTTCGTCTATACATTATTATTTTTTATTCATTGCTATAAGGAGGATTCACCCATATCTGCTGTTTCTACAAAATAATTCAGTTCTTGCTGTCAGTAGTGTGATGGTGAAACTGTGAAGAAAACTTACTTCTAACAAATTTATGTCATTCTTTATATTTATCTTATTCCATTGGATTATAGAAGACATGTCTTCAACATGTCTTCTTTTTATTTAATACTTTAGCTGTCACCATTCTTCTTCAACATGCATGTATGTTTGGATGTTGCAGGGCTAAGTTATTTGGATGCTTATTTGTGCGATAAAGTAACATGTGAAGCTCCTGTTTATGAGTAAGCTTATTATCTGTGCGTGTTGCGTCTGGCTTGTTTAAGAATATAATAGCTCAATCATTAACTCAGAGTCTGACAATAAATGGATTTTAGGTTGACAGTTGAACATTACTACAAATAAATCACAGAATTCTTCTATGCATAGGTGTTTTTGCCCTTTATTTTCTTTTATGGAGATTTTGTTTGTTCATTTGAGGTTGGTGTGGTCATTTTCATAAGCATGTGCTTGATGTTTTTCTCTTGGTTGGAAGGCACACCCCTAGAGGGTCCTCCAAGAGAAGGACACCGGTACATGCCATTGATTGTGTATCACATCTTATCGTACCAACTACAGTTTTTTTTACCACTAGGAATTAGATTAGGATCTGACTTTAAATTAAGACAAATTACTTGCTTAAATCTTACTTGTTCAGTTTTTCACTGAGTTAAGTTCCCTATTGATCTATCATGAAAAAACTTGAATTCTTTACTTTATAATCTAGTATATTGTGTTCTATTCTACTCATATGTCTCTTTCATTTCTAATATTAACCTGTTTTTTTTCTGCTAATCGTTACACTTCTGTAGGACATGGTGGAAGTGATGGGCTACATGCATATGTCCATTCTCTTGATGATGCTGTTTCTGATATGGTATGTTCTAGAACCTATAACTATTTTGTAGGATATTGTCTAAGTAAAAGAAGCCGTGGTGTATATGCATTGAGTCTGCATAAATTACCTATGTTCTGATATACACTATTTCATTTTTTTATAAACAGAAAGTATTTCTTGAGAAGATTCTTAATGAAAATCATGGGCTTCCATGTTTCTGCTATGGACACTCAACAGGTGCAGCCATTATTCTTAAGGTGGGTATTCTATTAAGAGCTTAATTTCTATGTGGTTTTCACACTGTCAACAAATATTAAATCACATGTGATTTTTATGATAATTATTGTGGAAGTCAATAAAAGTACTATTCATGATAATTTCTGATTGGTTATCAATGTAAACAACTTTTACACTAATCAGTACACATGCTATGTATTCTTGTATTACATTATTCATGAAGCTTACTCTAGGGGAAAAAAATTATCCAGGACCTGGTGACTACTAAATTGATTCAGCTTTTCACTGCTATATATATTGTAGGCACTGCTTGATCCAAAGGTTGAAACCAGCATAGTTGGTGCTACATTCACCTCACCAGCAGTTGGAGTGGAACCTTCTCATCCAATTTTGGTGGTTAGAATACCTTGCTTGTTGCATCCAAGTTATCTGATTATATAACACATACATTCTGACATCTTCATTTACATCAGAATATGTAAAGAGTTTAATGGTCATGCATTGACAGTATAAAACAGTTTTCCATTATCAACTAATAAGAAATCACCATTGATATGACTTCTGGGTAGATTGTAAAAGTCAACAAACTTTGTTGGAAGGACATTTAATAGTATATAAGTTGGTGCAAAACTCACCTTATAAACCAGTTTTACAATGTTGAGTTAGGCTTAAAGTCCAGAATATAGTATCAGAGCCTTTTGATACATGATGATTTGTGATCAAATAACAATGTAAATGGTTCTATACTGTCGATGCATAGCATATTTTCTTGAATTATAAAACATGGCATGCTTGCATATACATCATTGGATAGAACCAATCTTCATCTCTATATTTTCTTCATGAAAGGCACTTGCACCTATGCTTTCATTTTTGCTGCCAACATATCAATGCAATTCTGCATATAAGAAGGGAATACCAGTCTGTAGAGATCCAGAGGCTCTACATGCAAAATATTCAGACCCTCTAGTATGTACTGGATCTCTGAGAATACGAACTGGCTATGAAATTCTTCGAATTACAAGCTACTTGCAACAAAATTTTGAAAAACTGAGAGTTCCCTTTCAAGTTCTCCACGGCACTGCTGATTCTGTTACTGATCCTGATGCTTCTCAAAAACTGTATGAAGAGGCATCCTCCACAGACAAAACTATCAAATTGTATGAAGGATTCTCACATGATCTCCTCTTTGAACCTGAACGAGAGGACATCACTAGGGACATAATTCAATGGTTGAATAGTAGAATATGAAATGAGTTAGAGCAGTGAGAGAGAAGATACCATGGAAATTTCAACCAAAGAAATTGAAAGATTAGGAGTTTAGTGATCAATTTCATGGGTTGTAAGTAGGACGAAAAGCAAAACTTGAAGCCATGCAAAGTCATACTTTTTTGTATTGGAATCCTTAAAATCGTTTATTGGTTAGGCAATTTTTTTTCATTATTCTTAATTATTGGTAACTGCCTTTTTATTTTGGTAAAAAAGCAATTGCTATATCAATTTTTTTAATAGAAAAACTATTTATATATATATACTATTTTTCCAAAAATCAATATTTTTTTATCACTTATTATATTTAAATATGATATTTACATATTTTGAGTTAATTAATATTGTGAAAACATAATTTCAACTAAATAGAAGTAATCATTACTTTACAAATTGGTTTTGAATGGTTGAGTTAATCACTCTTAGAATGATATTAGAAGAAATCTTATTCTTCACTTCCAAGTGAGTATTGGTTAAACCAAATTCATGGATTAAGTTCAATGAATCTTTTAAAAGAAAAACGAACTCACCGAAGTCCTTAATTCGAAACTATTAAAGAGGATAATTATTTAATAATATATTAGTTGTGTCTAGATATTTTAAAGTTTAAAACTATACTTCAAATATAGCTAGTATATATAACTCACAAATTCTCAGTTTGTTTTTCTATTGGTTGCTGAATTATTAGCCAAGTTATATAAACAATATTTTCTTAACTTTATATAAAACGGAGAATTCATTTCACATTTCCTTTAACACAGTTAGTTTTAAGTGAGATTTGAGTATTTTTTATTTTAAAAATTATATTCAATAAAAGCAATAATTACAAATATTGTTAATAATTGTTTATAAACAAATGTAGTTTTCCGATTTCCTGAGTGTCTTTCACGAGTGTAACCGATGCAATTAAACTCTGTCAGATTCATAATTTGGCCTAATAACCAACCAATATAGTTGATTAATTGGGAACAAAGTTGGTTCTAAAAGGGGTAACTCGACACAAAACAACCACTTTGGTACTTGAATTGATAACTTGTGAGGAGATTTAATCTGAACAGATTGTATCATTTTATTTAAAAGAGAAAAAAAAAGAGTTAGGAATGAATGCCAGATCTACACTTACTCTCTTCCATATTCAATGTAATCTTGATCTTCAAAGCAACTTGCAAAGAGAATAAGCACAAATACACTATCCTCAGATTAAGCATATAGTTTATTCATGATCTAGAAGAGTGTGTTATTACACTAATACACTATCCTGTGTGCTGAATGATTTTATTTTATTTTCCAGAAAAGAAAATAGTGTTAGTATAGAAAAAAAAGCAGCTACTAGTTAACATTACTTGATAAGATAACAAAAGGAGAAAAAACCACACAAGTAGTATAACATTCTCGCAACTTTAACAATCTTGGTCATGAATTGTGTATCCTTCCATTCGTTAAAAATTGATAAAATGTACATCTAACTAAAATAAACCTTGAAGTCAGACACTTTACATGAAACCATCCTTGTTATAATTGTTCCAGAGTCAATCGTAATTTGAATTTTGTCAGGTCTACATCGGTTGTTTCAATAAAAATCACGACAACAAAGAATAACCAAATGCGAAAAAATATAATAACCAGATCAATTCTTATTATGATTAAACAGGTTGAAAACATTAGTACTTCAGTCCATATAGAATTTGTCATGTGATGCATGGGAGTGAGCAGAACTCAGTTCAGGACAAAATGATACCTTGCGTCAACGTAGCTCTCAACATCCCACAGAAAAGAACCAAAAGTAACAGCTTCTAGAACAAGTCTCTTCAAGCTACCAAAGCTGATTTTGATGCTCTCATCCTTCGAAGAATCGATTACCCCCTCTGGTGTAACAACAATTTCATCAGGTCTTCCGAACAATGCTTCAGTGTGCTTCTCAATTATGCTGAGAGACTCTTTAGATCTTAGTGTTGCGTATCTCTGTAATGTGTCAGTATCAAAGGACATCACATAGGTACGCAACCTGGAGACTTTTGAACCGTAACCAAATCCCCCTGAGCTGATGCTACCACCAGGCAAATTAGAAATTTCAGGATGAGACATAACATGAGAAGGGCTCTTTCCACCGCTGATTCCTGATTCGTCAATAACAGTTTGTTGAATGCTATTCTCTTCTGCCACATTAGGAAGAATCTTCATTGTCTTCTCCAGCTGGTACCTTTGGACAACCCGCTTAAGAAAGTACCCATACATTATTGAAGCTGCATAGACCTGCCCAACTCTGATTTTGCTGATCTGAGCAACAGATGTTGAATCCCCTAAACGGCTGCCCAAAATGAGAGCCAAGTGGTTTTGGATCATCTCGTAGGCTTCAGGTGAGTGAAGCTCCTCCAATTTTCCATCTTCACTTGGCCATGAATCAACCCGACCAGATTGGTTTGGGGTTAAGGAGGGTATCAGAGAAATATCGGCATCCATAAACTTTTGCACCACCAAAGCATACAATATCTCTTCTAAAGCTGTTTTCCTTTCCTTAGCCTTAACCTCAGCAATTCTCCTGGAAAATTTTGAAAGCTAGTGCAGTGGTCAACATCTCCTTTTATTAAGATAAAAACACACCTCGTAGTCCCTTATAATTACTAAAACAATTTCAGATAGAAAACAGCAACCAAAACAAAGAAACATAATTCCAACATAATGATTTTATTGTACTAACATAAAATTTTATGCTGGATTCAAAGTAAACACAATCAAATCCAAAAAAAAAAATCAACGAATATTGCATGAATAGCAGTTCCACAAGTAAATTCAATTCTATCAAATCATTACGCTTATTATGAGAGGAGACAGACAATATTTCTCAACCAAACAGTTACTTCAAATCATTTAGATATGATATATTCACGAAACTCAAACTTCACACAAGATAAAAAAAAGAGCGCCATTTCTAAGCAAACAAATGCCTTACTTTCATAAGTATTTCTTGCACTAATGATTAATGCTTCCTTAAAACACTCCCTGCCCCTCCACCAAAAAAATCTTAAAAATATAAAAATGAACCTGTCAATCTGATAAAGTAATAATTCCAAGCAAGAGTAATCTACTGATCTTATATCAGTCAAGATATTATCTTCAGAAAGTTATTGGAGGCCCTGATGAGATGAGTAGATCACATGGTGTCTAAGCCTCATGGGAGAGGTAGATGGAAAGCCAAGGACATTGAAAGAAATTATTAAAAGGGATTTTATGGTGAATAATATCCCTAGGAAATTGGTTTTTAACTAAACCGAATGACATTGTGTAATTTGTGTAGCCGATCTCATCAGCAAAATAACTTTTTTGTTGTTATTATTATCAGATATTATCTTCAGTATTTTTTCCAAATTACAATCAAGAATATGGATGTATAGCTCTAAAAAGGACATAAAATTAAAAGTATAAAAAAGATACTTGAATATTTATAAATAAAGGGGAAAAATGCACTGGTGCTTCAAAGGAGAAGACACAAATACAAAGATTCCTATGTTGAATTCCAAACGTTGAATTACTGACATTTGGACTGAGCCAAACTAGTAAATATACTTGAAAATATTTGCTTATCCATAAGAGTAATATGTAGCATCAACCAGTTAAGGGGCCTAATCCAATGCAAGAGTGGGGAAATATAATTTCTGTGTATATATGGATTATAGATTGCTTATTCTTTTTAAAAAAATTACTAAATAATATGAAACTATCTTCCAGATTTATCAGAAGCATATGGTCATAAAACACACTTAGAAGAGTATCAGATATCAAGTATAAAGCAAACCTGTACAGAACTAAATCAGTGCCTGAAGCAGGAGGCTCTCTCTTTTGATTATCACCATCAATATCAGTTTGGAATTGCTCAAGTTGCCGCTCTACTGCAGCAGGCACAAGATGTGGATGACTCATTAAAATCTGAGAGAGAAACTGCCCGATTGGAGACTCCAGTTTAAGTGGAGCAACATTGGAACTTGGTTCAGATGACTCTGGAAACGATGATGTAGCTCTAACTACAAAACCCCTTTTACTTCCAACAGAGTGTCTCCCATGACATTGCTTGGAGATGGAGACAGATACAGAAGTGCTCAACTGCCAACCACCAAGGACACTCAGAAAGCAAATAACTAATGCCCAAAACCTCTTATATGCAACAAAAATAAAATAAATAATAACAATAATAACTATTTGACAAAATCAAATCCAACCGTATAACTCATGCAAGCCAAAAACACTAGACAGATGACAAGGCTAGAGAAGAGACATCACAAGTTCACAATCAAACAAGAGAAAACCTCCAAATATAATTTGTGCAAGATTCAACGAATCATTAAGTAACTATCAGATAAACTTTCTCGATTAGTACTTGAAGAAGAAGAAAATAGGACAAATTAATTAAAATTCTCTCGTAAATTAAAATATATTTATGCACAGGTTAAAATTAGCTTTAGAAGCACTTTTGTAGTAAAAGTTTGAACTGCATAAATTGATTTTAGCTCATGAGAGAAGTTTAATTTCTGTAATAAAAGATGAAGCACGGTAAGTTGATTTTAGCTTACAAGACAGATTTAATTCGATTTATCTTTCACTTTTCAGCTACAGGATAAGTTTGCCAAACAAAACCTAAACAGCAAATTCTCATAAGAAAAACACACTACTCATATTTTCTCTTCCCCTACAGCAAGCTAAAGCCCCAACACAACACGTTGTGTTCAACTAAAAATCAATGAAAAGGAGCAACAAAACACGCTAAGCTGTGAGAAATAAATAAATTGAAATGCAGTTTATGAAAATCACTACTCTCATAAGCGACAACAAGCATTTCTAGCTAACACAAATCATAATCCAAAAAATTAAATAAAAAATAAATAATCGATTGAATACCTTAGTGGAGAAGGCAAGATTGGAAGGGAAGGCGAATGCGGAAGGTCTTCCGAGGAAAACCGCCGGCCGAGACAGAGCGGACGGTGGTGTGAGGACAGTAGCCGTCGCAGCCGCTTCCATGGCAGCTCTGCGAAAGCGATGAACACGAAGTTGGATGAAGGAAGAAAAATGGATGAATAAAAGTGAATATAATATGAGAAATAAAATAAAATATATAATTAGAAATGAAGAAGATGAAGCATGGTCCATGCCTACCTCTGACTAAGACGCAGGGGGTGTAAATAGAATCCAATACAAAGAAACAATAATAAATAACCCTAGAATAGAACCATTTATTGGTAATTAAAGAAAAAAAAAACACTTATATAATTTTTAACAAGTAATACTTATATTCTGAATTGAAGTAATACTTCTTTTAATTGTATTCTAATGTTTTTGCTAAACACATTTTACATTTCTATTTGTAATTTTTTTCTCTCTTCCTACTATTTCTTGTAATTTTTATTTTTTTTTCACTTTATCTATTCTATCATTTATTTATTTTCTTTCCGCCAAAATTTAGTCTAATATTGTTTAAGCGTGAGCTCAATGCTCTAAATACGTTTTTCATCTTTAATTTATCAAGACGTTTTTTAAAGATAAAATCATGATAATACAGTGACCTATTTTATATACAAAATAGACAATATCTCAAATACACAGATGTTATCTTTTGTAACTTGAAACATTTTCAGATATTTTATTTCATTTTGCATGTTTTCTATGTATATGGATGCTTGTTTTTTTCATTATGTTCTAATCTTTATATTGGTTGCTTCTATTTAATTTAACGTTTTATTTTTAAGGTTTTGTTAATTAATTATTTCTTGCAAATTTCTTAATTGTTGGTTATCGTTTTCAAAGTCATTTTGTTTTCTAGTTTTACAGTCTTTTATTTAAAAGAAGTATTTTGAAAACATTATTTAAATTATTATAAACGTGATTAATGAAGTTTATAGTATCTATTTATAGAAAATTTAGCATGTTTTGTCAATGTGTATATTGATGTAATGTATTTTTGTAAATGTGACTTTTTATTATATATAAATTTAACATATATTACATAATGCGTTTTTTCAAGATGTGATTATATTGGTTTATGAAATTCTCCATTAACAGGAAACAAAAAAAATGTAAAGGCGAAAGAGAAAGAGAGATCAAAGACAAAATCTAAGGAAACATAAAACAAAACATCTATTATTATTCATCTAAAGTAAAAAAAAGTAAGGGTGTATATATACATGATGAAAACAAAAAAACAAATGAATAACTAAACAACATGTAACTGACTAACGTAACAAACTATTCATTAAGATGGTATAGTCAACCTGTTAGAAAATTTGATATCTGATATACGAATAAAGTAGACAATTTTATATAAATAAAACAGTTTCAATAGTTTGACAACATACTAAACCGTCTAATAAAACTAAAGAAAATAGACCATATGATCAGACTGTATACACGAAGAAACATACTTGACAATCTAAAAGGGAAATCATCTATCTAAGATTAAACAGTCTAGCGAGAAATCATCTACACCAACTTCTACACACTAGATGATCCAGCAAGACACCGTCTACACCAAAACAACACGTTAAACAATGTTTATCCCCAAAGCATACAATCATGATCTATACCATAGGATAATTGTACAAGCTACAATAATCTTTCACTCAACAATTGTCCTTCTAGAATTGAACCGGTGACATTAACTCTAATACTACTTGATGGATTGATCATTTATCATTGAAATAAAAGTTATAGTTGATAGCCAAGTGCTTGAACCTCAAATGATGAAAACATTAACTCCCTTCATGCGTGTGTACAAACTTAAGTTTTCCCTTTACACTTATAGAAATCTAGATAGCATCCATTCTTAACCAACCACCCAAAGAATAAAAGTTTTCTTTTAAAAAAATTTGACAATTTACAACATAGTTAAAGTATTTTATAAACTTAGGAATAGTGTAACACTTATTTATATACATCTCATTCTTTATTCATTAAAAAATTCAAATCTTCTATAACATTGTAATTAGGAGCATATTTAATGAAAAGTCTTATTCTTTATAATATAACTCCTCTAATTTTTGCTCTAATAGTATTTTTCAATTTGAAATCTTTAGTAAACTTTTGTTGGTTTCACAATTTAACTTTTGTTGGTAAACTATTAACAATAAAAAATAAATTATTTTAATTATTTAACTATGATAATCAAACACACTAATTGTTTTGAAAGGATCAAATTAATGCTTAAAATATATAGACAAATTATAGATTTAAATATTTAATACTGACTCTTATCATATATTAAAGTATATATAACCACCAAATTGTCTATTAATATGGTCCTAATTGTTAACTCACATATGTCATTATAGATTATTGCATATTCATTTAGTTCTTGGTGAGACTTCACCCTACTATTCAATACCTAAATTTTACACATACACAAAGATGTTACTTCCTCACTAAACATTTTTCAATAACCATTAATTCACTAAATATCAACTTAATCTATAACATTGTCCAATTTCCACTAAAAAAAGTAATTGAAATAATAAAATATAATATGTATAACTTATTCATATGAATATTAATACAATTTAAAAAATTATACAATGAAAATCACAAAAGTAAATTATTAAAATTAAGTTTCTTTTGGAAACGCTCAACACAATTAAAATTTGTTGAGGGAAATTGAACCATCATGTATAAGAAATTTTTAACAAAGTCCATTAAAACTTGTCCCAAAATTGAACATCTTGAAAAAGGATTGTTACAAATAAAATGATTTATGTTAAACAATTAGAGGGGAATCTCAAAGATTAATGATTTTTTTTATTTATAACAAGTGAATAGTGAAAACATGTTGTTCAAAACCGATAAATAAAGTTGAACTATAAATCAAATTTGGATATAAGTGTAATTAAATATAAATCATTAATAATTAATGACATTTAGCTTAATCACTAAACTTGCATATGAATTTATCAATCTATCAATGAGGTCAATTTTCAACAATTAAAAAAATTGATACTGATAAGATACTGATAAAATAATAAATAAAAATATCCACACACAACAATAATAAAAAAAACACTTACATGGGTTGTGAATTATGAAAGATATGCATGTGTTGGTCATTAGAGTGAAATTTATTATCTTTTATTAATTCAAGTATGTTTTCATTTTCTCTATTGCTAGTAGTTTTATTTTTGTGCTTAATTCTTTTCTAGTTTGAAAAATTGTGATTTAAACTTTGAATCTAGAATGTAATAACAAAAATATTATTTTTAAACACTTCACGGGTTATCTTTCTAGTAGTAAGGTGTGGTTCATGGATTGTTTTATATTTATTTTAGGTTTAATTACCTTTTTCGTCCCTATATTTATAGCCAATAGTCAATTTGGTACAGTAGTTTTAAAAAAATTCAATCTGGTCCTTAAGTTTTTTAAAATGTAATCAAAATGGTCCTTTCTGTTAAATATCACCAAACGGCATTAAGTGGTGCTTATGTGGCAGACACATGTAAGTTACGTGGATGGTGCTTGATTGCTCCATTGGTTGGATTCGCAATCCCTGGATCGCAATCGCTGCCCCTTCACTACCTCTGGACCGCACCACATAATCGCTCCTCCAAATCGACCATGGGAACGCAGCTCACCATCGTAACTCACGATCTTACCAAAGAATCGAATGAGGGGAGCATTCCTCCGAATGGAATCGAAGCAGGGAAGCGCACCACAGAATCCAACCAGGGGAGCAATCCTTGTATCAGAAACCCTAAATCAGAAATTCGAAATTCCCAATTTGAATAACCTAAACCGTAATTAAGTATTCACCAAAGTAATATAAGCACCACGTACTTTACACGTGTCTGCCACATAAGCACCACTTAACGCCGTTTGGTGATATTTAACAGAAATGACCATTTTGAATACATTTTAAAAAACTTAGGGACCAAATTGAATTTTTTAAAAACCACGGTACCAAATTGACTATTGACTATAAATATAGGGACGAAAAAAAGTAATTAAACCTTTATTTTATTAGCATAATGACTCTTATTAAATATTTAATGAATTTATATTATTGCAAGGGAACTTAGAAGAGATGCACCTCAATGTTTGAATTTCACAAATTTTATTCAATTTTAACAAAGTATGATATTATAATTTCTTCTCTTAAATTGCGTCATAGCTAAAATCTTCATAATTAATTAAATATTAATTTAAAGATTAATTTATAATTTTTTATTAAATAAAAACTAATTTAAATATTAATAATTTTTTAGTTTATAAAAATATATATAATTTAGTCAGTTATTTATTTTTTATTTTAAATTAATTTTTATTTAATAACTTTTTTAGTGTATATAATTTTTTTTAATGAATTCAAAACAATTTATTTATGGCATGCAAAATTTCTTAAATCTAGATTAAACTCAAATCATACTTAGATAAGAAATTTGATTTTAGAAAGGAGCTAATTTTCCTTACCTTGAGATTTTCTTGTACACTAAATTTACATCAAAAGTCCTTATGTAAGACAAGAAAAAGGGTTTATCGAAATCTTTGATAAATAAGGAAAAAAAATGCTAAATTACTATTTGTAACCTGGCTCTTTAATAAACTCACCCACTCTCATTTTATTTCTTTTATATTATAGTCCAAAAGAAACCCAATTCTATTTAATAAAAACTCATACTACTATAACTATTCTCACCCTCAAATAAAATCAACAACTACTCACACAATTTTATATACTTTAAACATGTAAATAAATAAATTAAAGCATTCAATTATATTTTTAATTTATCTCACACGACTTGTTTATTAAAGAAAAACAAGTCTCTTTAGTACAAAAACATTTTTGTCTTGGTGATATAACATGTTTAATTTGCTTCCATTTTTAAGTTTAACGTGAATTGTTTTGGCATGAACAATTATATCCATAAGTGGTAACACAGTAAATGTATTATGTTATATTATTCTAACATAATATTTTTTAAACAAAGGATTTTTGTAAAATAACTGTAGAAATTCAATTAAAATTTTCAAATGGAAAATTGATGTTTAAAAATGATAAATAGTTTCATTTTTTTATGATTGGCCAAATAGATAATTACTATAGTATTTCCACAAACTATATATTTTATTTATAACTAATATTTTTTGCATGTGTATTCTATAAATCTAACTCTTGCTTAACTTTTCTTTAAAATATGATATAACGTTTTTACCCATTAATATTTAAATATATATATATATATATATATATATATATATATAACAATAAAAGGTGACAAAGCAAGAAGATAAATATTACTTTATTAAAAAAACAAAGAAAAGGAAGATATATTTTTAAAATATAAAAAAGTAAATATTTTTTAAAAACTAGCAAAAATTGATGATTGTTTCAATAAAATTTTAAAAAAAGCTAGTAATTATTTTAAAATTTAAAAATGTCCAACTGTAATTTAACAAAACCTAAAAGAAGATAAGTCTAACTTTTTTAATAAATTATGACTAATAATAATAATAAAATATGTTCAATGCTTGCTAGTAGAAAACTTGAGTTTTACACCAGAAATATTAGATATGATTCTCAGTGTGGATTTTATATATAAAAAATTTATAGTATATTATTAGTTAAAAATAAAACCATATTTAATTTAAAAAATCACACAAGCCCACTTAAACAACAACAATAATAATAATAATAATAATAATATAATAATAATATAATAATAATAATAATAGTAATAATAATAATAGTAATAATAATTTTGCCCTAACTCCATTGCAGAGATTCTGTTCCGTTCTGTGTTCTCTTCTTCTCTTCAATTCAGCATCTCAGTTTCAACCAATAACAAGAAACAAACAAGCCTCAGAAGAGAAGAGAAGAAAAGAGAAGAAAAGAGATGAAGTTTCGTTACGCCATGGTGTGTTCTTCGAACCAGAACAGGAGCATGGAGGCTCATTCCCTGCTCAAGAGGGAGGGCTTCGACGTGTCTTCTTACGGCACTGGTGCCCACGTGAAGCTCCCTGGTCCCTCCCTCAGAGAACCCAATGTCTACGAATTCGGAACCCCCTACAAGTATATGTACGATGACCTCCGCAGAAAAGACACTGATCTGTATCCTCTTCTCTCTTTCTCTTCGTTTTTCTTTCTACCCTTTCCCTCTCTTCAACCCAAAATCAAATCCCCAGCTCGTGGGGTTGCTTCAACTAAAAAAAGATTCCACCTTTTCAGCTTCAATATTTCACTCTCACGAATTTTGTTCATAAACTTGGATTTTGTGCTCTTTTTTGTGTGTTTTATTTAAATGGGTGTATAGGGTTTTTTTTTTTTATGATGAGTGTATTGACTTTTATAATTATTATCCTTTAAGTTCTATTTGTATGATTTTTTATTGGTTGGCAATATAAAGTTTTTTTATGCTGACAGACAGAAATTAAGCTCGTGTTTATTTGGGGGCAATTGAAGCAAAACAAAAGAAAATCAGTTCCTTTAAATATTTTTTTTTTGAATTAGTTGTGTTGTATTTGCTGCACTAGGTGGGGATAGTTTTGATGGAGTGAGTAACTTTTCTTCACCGTTATACCAAGTGGAGGGAATTTTTTGTAGGGATTGAAGGAGCAAAGGGGCTAGGATTGTTAAGTTCTTATTTGATTGTGTGTTGTTTGGGTTTATAGAGTAAGATATTGAGTTAACCCACTGAGGTCGGTCAAATGGTGGTGGTTTTGTTTGGATAGTTTGCATGGGGTCATAGGTATAAGTTTCATTGGTGTCATTGTATACACAAGAAAAAAAGACTAAGATACTGAGTTGATGATTGCATTAATTTATGTTATCTATATGCCTATCTGTTTTTAGACTTACAGGCATGTTGGGTAATGAGTTTACTCTGCACTTGCATTCTTGTTTGTTGTTCTGTGTGGTGGATTGATGGAACCTTGACTAGAGTACAGCTATAGACGAAATGGAATCTTGACAATGCTTAAAAGAAATGCAACAGTCAAATTGGCACCTCAACGGTGGCAAGAAAATGCTGTTGATGGCTCCTTTGACGTGGTATTGACATTTGAAGAAAAAGTGTTTGATATGGTTATTGAAGGTTATATTCATCCTGATTTGTTTATTCAGTTTTCTGATTGTTGATTGCTCTGAAGTTAGTGAATATACAATGTTGTTGTAGGATATTTGATTTTGAGTAACTTTTAGATAGATTTTTGTTTTGCCACCAATACAAACAGGCTTCTGCTTCACATTATGCTGGTTGATAGGCCTCATTGAATAAGATGCTTGGGTTTTAAGCTGAGATGTCTGCTAATGGGGTTAAAAGGAAGTTCACAGGAGATATTTCTTAGCCGTGATTTGGCATTGGATATGAACGAATTAAGAGAACGAAAAAAACAGGTCTTTGCAGCCCAAGTTTTGCAGCAGAGTTGCAAATGAAGTGAAGTGCACTAATTTTATGTGCTTCTCTTAGATTACCTTTTATGGTTGTTGGTTGATCTTTAATTGTTTTTAGTCATTCTGGTTCTTTTTTAGTTATTATTAATTTTTTAAGTATGTTTTGCCTCACATAAAAATCAGGCCAGGTTATATAGTTTTCCCAGAAACGATAGTAATGCATACTTGATTAATTGAGGTGTCTTACATTATAGTTTTGAAACACATTTCATGGTTTTGGCTGAAGTTAAGGTTTTATTCAAATTCATGAGGTTTTCAAGGTATTTTTGCAGTCCCTCCATGCATATTGTTGTGCTATCTATCTAGTTCTCTACCATGTGGAAACTCTAGCATAGATATGTGTCTGAAATGAAGACCATGTTGTGTCTAATATCTCTGTAGTTATGCCTATGCTTGATGGCTATTTAACTTAAACAATGTGCAGATCTCCATAATAGAGATCAAGTTTTATTGAAAGCTGTGCTGGTAATCAACTTGGAGGTAAAAGATAACCACGAAGAAGCAGCTGTGGGAGCTAAGCTTACTTGGGATCTATGTAAAGAGGTTTGTATCTCATGCAACCCATGTTTTCTTTGTGTGCACAGTGTATGGACATTTTCTGTTGATGGCAAAATTCACATATATGAATTTATATGTGTTGAAATGGAGATGACTTTTTTTTTCTGTTTCTTTTCAATAGTTCATTGCTTACTGTGTATATATTTTGTGCACAGATTGAAGTTGCTGAATCATGGGAGGAATCAATTGATGAAATTATTGCTGGTTTTGAGAATAAGCATCGAAGGAAGCTTTTGTACAGTGTCTCCTTCTACTAAAATATTGCTGTCTCCCTAGAAAAAGAAGTGTTACACTGATGAATATTTAGTTAAGCATAACATGGAAACCATTTTTGTAAATTTGGCAACTGATCTCCTTTCAAATGAAAACAAATGTATTGGCTGTTGTGCATTGAAATCTAAGGATCAAACTACCAAAGGATAAAATGATTATGGACTTATTTTACAACTTACATATGAAATAAGTATTTTTTTTTCAAAATATAAAATTCATAGAAGATGAAAACATGAAAAATAGTATGCATTCTCTTTTTGTATTTATGCAGTAAAGTACAGTGAATTCATAGTAAAGTACATTTTTTTCTGTGCAAGTTCAGGAATTAAACTATGGTCAAGTTGTTTGAGATCCAATTGTACCAATGGCACTAGCCTTCCTTGATTTCAAAATATCATGAGTGCAAAACCTCATTAAAGTAATGAATCATGCTATGAACACTAACTTCTTCTCAGTTTCTTAGAATCAAGTTCATGAGCCATTTTTCTTTTCAATCATTTTACTCTCATTGTGATATATGGGAAAAATAATTTGACAAACAAACACTAGTGAGAAAAACTGATACAATCCTAACTTGCATCTTCATCGGTAGATTTTTTTTTTTATTTTGATTTGAATATCTTCTACCGATGATGAACATTATTATAAAAACATGAAAAATTGTAAAAGTTCTATAAGAGATAAAAATTTTGTGAGTGAATCTAAGCGAGGTTAGGTCAACATTTAGTTTTTAAAATGAGGTTAGATCAATGTTTTTAAAATGAGGTTAGATCAATTATAGGAGAAGTCAAGAAAAAACTTTAGATAGAACTTTGAAATGTAACAAGTTTGGCCAATTCTACATTTGCATTTTATCAGTAAAAAAAAGAGAGTATTTTGTTGTGTCTACAACAAATCACATTGAAAAGGCTTAAAATGAATACTTTTCTATATATCTTAGGATTTGACCAAGGTATGTCAGACGCCTACATAGACAAGACTGCACCAACTTTATGAAGAAGGTTCCTTGTTTGTAATGTAGCATAAAAGTATAACCTCTTGTTATTATATATTGTTTTGTTTGTTTAGTTATACTTTTCATTCCTCTGTTTTTGAATGCTGTCATTTTACTTTTCATAAACTTTTATGTAATGAGGTTGACCTACTTTTTTAACTAAGCTTTGTTTTTCTAGCTTTTTTTAACAAAATTTCAATTTAAATTCTCCTCAGATTAAATTGACTTTCAAGGATCTATCTGAAATAATTAGAAAATTTTCAATTTGGATTTCAAATTAAACGTTTTGACTGAAATGGGGTTGAATTGATTTATAACTCATTTTCAGAATGTTTTGCAACAGTTTTTAAAACGAAATAACAGTTTTAAGATGGGTTTGATTGTATATAATATTTAATGAATGAGATAAGATATTAAAATTAAAATTAATATTAAATAATTTCTTTATTTGATAAAATACATAAATATATTTTTTTTTTACCAAAAATAATTACGTAACTTCTCCATTTAAAATTAATTATTACTTATATATTTTTAAACGATTCATGCAAACTCTGTAACCTTTTAAAAATTATATTATTTTAGTATAGAAAATATCAACAAATAAACGTATATGTTTCCACGTGATAAAAGAGTTTCTTGACTTTTAATAATTATCTTAAAAAATTTATGAATAAATATTCTTTCAATAAAATATCTTCAATGAAACCACTATTTTTTTTTTCTTTCATCATAACTAATAATTAAAATTTAATTTATAAGTAATATAATTTAAGTTATTATAATATTATAATATTGCATATATTAAAAACGTTTAATTTTTAAAATTGTTTTAATTTTTAAATGAATTAAAACAGATCAGCAATTTAATTAATTTTGACGTGTCAGATTGACTAGAGAAGGTAAAAAAAACTGGGAACTGAACCGCCTTAATTATTTTCACTATAGGGAACATAAATAACTTATAAAATGTCAAAACGTTAAATATTTTTCCAATTTTCACACAGTTTTTTAAAATACAATAAAATAAATTCTCAAATTAAACAATATAGAAACATTTACATAATTAAACTATATGTATACTTAAATATAAAGTCGTTTAAACTATATTTTATAATTATTTCTAATAATAACTATTGCTGAAAAAGACTTCCCCATAACCCCACTCTGTAAAAACTTGGCCAATAATTGGTATGAGAAGACATTCCTTTAAATTCATTTATAATTTCAAAAATAAGAAAGACTTTATTGACTTTAAAAATAGGACTCAAGATAATCCAATATTTTATTCATAAGCATATTACATTCTGTTAGATTTTCACACCAAATCAATTTAAAAATAATATAAAAAATAAAATTTCAATTTTTTTATTTAAATTTAATTGTTAACATTTCAAATTAACCGTCAAATTGAGACGTTTTTCAAACTTAGATGTTTAAATGAGTTTTTTTTTAAAATTAAATAATATTTTTAAAGAAGGTTTTATGAAAACAAATTATACAATGAACTATTGTTTAAGTAAGTTACATTGTAACTTTTGTATTAAAACTTTATTTTGGTCACATAATTGAATATAGTATAAGTTAGCTGATATTAAGAAATTTAACGCTGAAAGAAATTTATGTGAAGGTTTTAAAATTTAAAAAAATTAAAAAACAATTAATTTACTCATGCTTATGTCATAAATATGTATTAAAAAAAGCATATATGTAATCATGATGACGCGAAACATAACGGAATCGGGCACCGTCAGTGAAGAGAGACGGAGTGTGGCGTTAAAGGCCTCCGTTTACTTTCTGCCAACTGCTGCAGCTGACAACTCAACACTCACAAACTCTTTCGCTTCGCTCTGATCCAAAAGACGATGGAACCTTTTCGTTGATTCCTTCTAATTTTCGCACTTTCCTTCTATTTTTCCCGCACTTTCTCGCCCTCCAAGCGCTCTGCGTAAACCCTAAAATGGCGTCGGAATCCACCGAAGAGGACAAATCCTGGGAGCAGGTTCTCCGCCGCATGCTCCCAGCCGGCGCTCCGCTCCCGGACGAGGAGCACCTCGACTACTCCATCGCTGTTGAGTACGAAGGACCTCCGGTTGCATACGACGTTCCCAAGGTCGATCCGCTCGAAATCGGCACCGCCGCCTCCGGCGTCGCCGTGCCGATTCGCACGGCTTCAATCGTGTCGGATCACAACGCGTCGGCCTCAATTCCGGTGGCCATGCCTGTGCATCCGCGGTTCTCGCGGTTCGGCCGCGTCCGCAACGGCGGTTTCGACCGCCCGCCGCCGCCGCCGCAGAAGAGTCCGGTGGAGAGCCGGAGGTCGTCGTCGGTCTCCAGGTCTCAGTTGCAGTTCGATTCGCACAGCGGTGAGGTGGTTTATCGATCCGATTATTCCGGCGAGATGAACGTCGACGACGGAGCAAGCTCAGCCTCGGAGGTGTCTGCTCAGCACTCACCGCCGAATTCTGCTCCGGTGCCGCGCGGCGGCTCCGGAGCGGGTAAACGTCCGACGACTGTGACGTTTCATACTCCGAGGGACTCCGAGGACGACGACGGCGATGATTTTCCGTCGCCGCGGTCTGTTGCAACGTCGCCGGTGGGCGCGTCGCCGTCGCGGAATAAGAAGCGGTGGATTTGTAGCAGATGTGGAAATAGTAACAGGTTGAAAGAGAAGGAAGCGTGTTTGGTGTGTGATTCAAGGTATTGTAGTAACTGTGTGCTGAAAGCGATGGGGTCTATGCCCGAGGGAAGGAAATGCGTGAGTTGCATTGGGAAGCCCATTGACGAATCGAAGAGGCCAATTTTGGGGAAGTGTTCTAGAATGTTGTCGAAAGTGTGTAGTTCTTTGGAGATAAATCAGATTATGAAGGCTGAAAAGGAATGTCCTGCTAATCAGCTTCGGCCGGAGCAGCTTATTGTGAATGGAAGGCAGCTGAGGCAAGAGGAGTTGGCTGAGATTCTGGGCTGCTCTATCCCTCCTCAGAAGTTGAAGCCCGGGAGGTATTGGTATGATAAGGATTCTGGACTTTGGGGCAAGGTGAAAATGGAAAACTACTAACAACTTTGATGCTTCAATATGTAGTGTTTTGTGTTTCTATTAGTGTTTGTCCTTGGTTTTATATAGAGAATACTTTGATTGGATTGGTTTATTGTTTTTCTGAATTTGGTTGTGGCGGATTGATTTCAGGAGGGAGAGAAGCCTGATAAGATAATTAGTTCAAAGCTTAATATTGGAGGCAAGCTTCAAACGGATGCGAGCAATGGGAATACTAGAGTCTACATGAATGGCCGTGAAATAACAAAGATTGAGCTTAGAATGTTAAAGGTAACCGGATCAATAATCATGTTTCTACTTTCATCTGGGTTGGATTTGATTCTGAATGAAATAGTTGAACATAGAAGTTAGTAAATGTACTAGAATCTAGGCTACAATGCTAGATAACAACTTCTTTAAATGAGCATCAATGTTTTCTATGCCTGGGCTTCAACTAAGGTTGTATGTGAAGTACCATGTGGCAACCCTAATTGATTGTTGTAGTGCTTCACAAGTTTATACACAATTGGTTATCTAAGGAAAAAACACAAATGAATACAGACCCGTGTTATTATCAGTCAACTTATGGCCAACTTTAGGTGTTTGGATTTTACTTGTTTTTAATCAAATTCTTGCCAAATACTATTCATATCAAGAAAAAACGGCATTACCTAAATTACTATCTGTGCTGGGTAAAATATTAGAGATCGTAGATATTAACCATGGACATGCATCAATTTCTTTTCTTAGCAGTTCCTCTAAAATTAAGAGAAAATATTTCAAGCATTTAAGCTTACCTGATTATTAATGGTACTATAAGTCTAGAGTCACGTGTGTCTTAAATTTTTAATACAACCATAACTTCTACTTGTTGACAGGATTTGATGTATAAAGAATTCATTCATGGTTTTTACAATGGCCCTTCAATTTTTGTTGTTGTTTTGGTTTCATATATTTGTCCTGAAATGTCTGTTTTCTCATATTGTACCTAAAATGTCTGTTTTCCCTAACTTTTTTGTTTTCCTGCTCTCTTTTGCGTCTGCTTCTTATTCTGCGCATCAGTATATCTTTTAAAAATCTATGCTTGCCAAAGCAACTTAAGATCTTGTGTAGCTTGTCTTGAAAGGAGCACTGCAAGGGCCTTTCAGTAGACAGTTCAGCTCCCTCTTTTAAATGCATTTAGGCCATCTCAAGTGAAAATCTTGATTTTTTTCTTCGTCATCCCTACTGACCCAATCGTATACCATTAAGCTCTTGTGTTTCACTTTGTAATGCCTTTATCATCTCATTGATTTGTTTGTGATTTGTTGGTTATCATTTCAGCTGGCAAATGTTCAATGTCCACGAGATACCCATTTCTGGGTTTATGAAGATGGATCTTACGAAGAAGAAGGGCAAAATAATATCAAGGGGAACATATGGGGAAAGGTTCTCTCTTATCTGATAATAGCATACACTTCTGTTCAATGTAGGCTTAAAAGTGTATCTCTTCTTGATTTGGTTTTTTATACAATATTAGTTTGGTTTATGGTAGGCAGGCGTCCACTCGTTTCATTTGTTCATTATTCTCATTGCCTGTACCTCCAACTAATCCTCCTGGGGTCAGAGATAACTCAACTAACTATTCAGCAAGATCTGTGCCTGAATATTTGGAGCAAGGTAGAGTTCAGAAACTTTTGTTGTTTGGCATGGAAGGGTCCGGAACAGCCACACTATTCAAACAGGCATGTTTATTTCCTTTATCTTTCACTTCTTCCGTCTCTCTCACCCTCTGTCTCGTTATTGCATGTATTCATACCTTTTGTGCTTATTAACTTTTAGCCTGGCTGGTTTGGATTCAATATCGTTGGCTTTCCCTTTTTGATGGGTAAAGGACTTTAGTGAAGAGTCATAGTTTATGTTCTTGATTCATTGTGCAATGGAGGCTGGTAGTGATGTAGTTATAAGTTGACTATTTTCTTAGGAGTTTAGATATATATACACGTGCTCAACCACACTCTCACAAACATACGCTGTATAGCTGTGTATTTGCTTAAGTATGCATGATACATGCATGCATGTACCAATAGTTCTTTATATTAATGTTCTGTGTACTTGTCAGATTCATATAATGTACCAATGAATACCCATTTATGCATGTTTGCAGAATTCAAACGTACTAAGAAATTAGGTGTATATTTAAACAAGAAGTTATATGCTTTCAAATCTGTACGTCACAACTTATGGATAATGGAAACCACCCAACCTTGCCTTATTTCTTCGTAGTGATTTCTCTTGTGCTCATTATGGATGGCTTTTTTAGTGTACACGTGGCAGGAGATAATTTTTCAAAACTGCATAATTTTAGCCTACATTGTTATGACACATTTTAGTGGGAACAGGCTTTTATTCTTGTTATTGTAATTATAACACATTTTCTTTTTGATATCTATTATTTTATCTATTAACCTGGCGTTAAACTGTTAATGGTGTGTTACTGATTGTTTTATATTTCTCATTTTATCATTTCCCTATCTGTGGAACAGGCCAAGTTTTTATATGGAAACAAGTTTTCTACAGAAGAATTACAAAACATCAAGCTTATGATTCAGAGCAATATGTACAAGTATCTCAGCATTCTACTTGAAGGACGAGAGCAGTTTGAAGAGGAATCTCTGGCAGAGAGAGAATCTACTTCATTAGAAGGTGAAGGATCTGGACAAGTACCAGGTATAATTTTACTTTCCTTACATCTTTCATAGTTTGCCGGGACTGTTTCTCTTTAAGTTGAAGTGCCACTTGCTTTCTATTATTTTGTGGTATTTATTATTAATGTCAAGTCACTAAATATTGGTTTTCATTCAGAGATCGTGAAAGAATGATATAGTAGTGAAGCTTTTCACATGTGTTCTGTATACTTAGGCATCCTATCATTTGTTCCGTCCATGTTGATTAGCTATATTTCTTTTGTTCTATATATGTATATTGTATGATCATACAGAGTGACGCTTAATGCTTTTAAAAATTCCATAACGTTTGTAACATATGCATTTTGTATTTTTCACTCTCACTTATTACCTACTAGAATGATGCTTTTGTTGTATTTCTTATGCTCACTATATCAATTCATTTGTCATTCTTTCATGGTTTGTCTTAGATTGTTGTCCAATTGGAACATTTAATGAAGAACGCCTAGTCCCCTTGGGGAGTAGGTAACGAAATAATTGCTTTATGTTTCCCATATTTGACCCAAAAAGGTAATTTCTGGATAAAAACAGTATTTGATTCTGTAGTGTTATACTAAATGTTGTCTGCAATTTTGGTCCAATGTGTAATAAATTCATTATTTGTTTTTAAGATGTTAAGCTTCATCAAATATAATTTTGTACGGCAATACTAACATTTCCATAGACAATCTAAACTATTTATAGCAACTACCACCAAGGCTCATTTCATTCCTTGGGTCAATAACGTGGATAAATTGGCACCATTTGGGGCTCTGTCCAAAACCTAATTTTCATCAAACCATTTAAGTAAGGTCCTTGTCAATGGTCACTAGCTATCTTTGAGAGAGTTCTTTTTCCTTGCCCATTGACAACTACAAGGCAATTCATCTATGTTTTGACAAGTATAATGGATCATTTGTCCTTTTAAGAAACAATTTTCAAGTTAGATATAGTTACCGCATCAATTTTTCCCTTTGTGGATGATACAATTTGATAATCTTTTTTGTGACATCAGTGGAAAAGCTACAGTTCTGTTGGTGAATGAATCTAATTGTAAATTTAATTTAGCAGAGACAGCAGCTGATGAAAACAAGCCTTGTATTTATTCAATCAATCAAAGATTCAAGCACTTTTCTGACTGGTTACTGGATATTATGGCAACGGGAGATTTGGAGGCCTTCTTCCCTGCAGCAACACGTGAGTATGCTCCTATGGTAGATGAGATCTGGAGAGATCCTGCTGTTCAGGAAACATACAAGCGGAGAGAGGAATTGCATAATCTTCCTGATGTTGCTAAATATTTCTTGGATCGGGTATGACTCTACTATTTCATTTTTTACTATTTTGTCTTGATAAGTATCTAGTGGTGTTGTTTTGTATATTTATTTGCAATTGAACTGTTAATTATGTCTACGTTGCTATTTATGTTTATCCTTTACAAACATTATTTTTCCATTTCCATTCTGAAGTTAATTCAAAGTGGCTGGCAACATTGTCATTGTTTTGCCAAACTACTGTTTCTCCTTATATGTCAGTAAACTTTAAAAATACGCAAGAGATGCAATGTAACATGTTCCATTTCAATACCAAAGAGTGCTAGTATTGTTAATGTACACTATACTTACCTAACATAGAAACTATTGACCATTTTGAGCTGGTAGTTATTTTTGTAAATTTTTCTTTGCCATTTGAGAGTTGAGACCAATGGGAGTTTTACCTGTAATTTAATTATTAAATTAATTATGCTTTCTATAAGTCTTGAAGCTTGTATGCTCTTTCATCATTGTTTACTGGCCCTCATTATATAGATATATACCTAATGATAGGGACCATATTTAGTTACATACAAGTAGGGGCCCGTTAAAGCCCAATGATCTACATATGGGGCATGTTTCCAGTTTTCTCTTTTTGTATTTTCCCCTACCTTGTTAAAATGATACAATTTCCCTTGGTGGATAGGAATTGTTCCTATCACATACACACAAATATCTATGGAACATTAAACTACATTGCATAAGAGAAAGTATGGAAACAATAGTGGCTTCCATATTGATTAGCAAAAGCGTAAATTATCCTATCAAAAGATTGAGAGTAGAGTAGCAGATGTTATTAGTTCATATTTTCAGTTATTTATGATTTGTGTAAATGTTTAGATATCTGTAGATTTATATGGGTATCTAGATGTCTATCTAATGAACATGTATGTATTTTTGTGCAACTCCAATGAAAAGTTATCTACTAGTCTCTTAATGCATGAATTGATATCTCTCTCTTAATGCATATTTAAATATTTTATAATAGTATTGCCATCATGGAAACACTTGCAGTAAGATATCCACCATCTTTGTGGTTGCTAAAGTTTATATGGACGGAAGATTGAGAACCGTACCTTCAAAAGAATACTTTTAAAGTACGGTGTAAAATTTAAATTATGGATCATGACTCCTTGTCTATCTAAATTTGGCTCATATAATAAATGTTAGTCTTTCACTTTTATATGCTGTTATCAAGATGTCTAATCATATGTGATCTTGCATACGCAATAGGAATATTATGTGCATATTCATATTTAAGCTTCTAATTTTATTGGTCTTGCTTTTGTACTCTTGATTTTTCATATTTTGCTGGCTAATATTTTTAAAAACAATCTTAAAATGTATTGGCTTTCATCACGTGCTTCTGTTATCAAGAGGTGTACTTATATGTGATCCCGCACAGGCAATAGAAATTTCGAGCAATGAGTATGAACCTTCTGATAAGGATGTATTATATGCCGAAGGAGTCACTCAGAGCAATGGTCTCGCTTTCATGGAGTTCTCATTTGATGATAGGAGTCCAATGTCTGAGATATACAGTGAAAACCTCAATTGCCCTCCTCCCTTAACCAAGTAAATCCATCTCCTTTTCTCTTATTTTACAAAATCTTCTGAAAATGTTTTTGACACTGTTATTGACTCAGATATCAACTGATTCGCATAAATTCAAAGGGACTGCGTGATGGTTGCAAATGGTTGGAAATGTTCGAAGATGTGAGGGCAATCATATTTTGTGTTGCCCTGAGTGACTACGACCAGATGTGGCCTAGTAGTACAGGTCAGCTTCGAAACAAACTGCTGGCAAGCAAAGATCTTTTCGAGAGTCTGGTGAAGCATCCCTGTTTTAAAGATACCCCATTTGTGCTTCTCCTAAATAAATATGATGCCTTCGAAGACAAGATAAACAAAGTTCATTTATCAACTTGTGAGTGGTTTGGGGACTTCTGCCCCGTGAGACCCCATCACAACAATCACGCCCTAGCGCACCAAGCATACTACTATGTGGCTGTGAAGTTCAAGGAGCTTTATTATTACCTAACTGGTCAGAAGTTGTTTGTGGGGCAAACTCGAGCTCGGGAACGCACGTCTGTGGATGAGGCATTCAAATACATAAGGGAAATCATCAAATGGGACGATGAGAAGGACGATGATGTATATGAAATGAACCAAGAAGAGTCTTTTTGCAGTACAGAAATGAGTTCTTCACCATTCGTCAGACAGGAGTGACCCAACCTTTGGTAATCCTTCGAGACTCAACCATCTTATTTTTGGATAGAAACTCATCGCTCCCAACAATTTGTAGGAGCATTGCATTTGTGAAGGTCAGGGAGGTCAATTGGGTGAGGTGTGGGGTATGTTGTTTTGTTGTTTTTGTAGGATCTTTCCCAAACAGGTCCAGAATTATTTTTGCCCCTTCATAAATAAGCTAATTTGATTGAGAGGTTGTAAATTCAGAGGTGATTTGTTCTCTGTACAGCTTATATTGACAATATTGTTCAGCTTAATTTGAAAAATAAAAAATAAAAAATAGGTATTTTTTTATACCGTCCATTTTTTAACGACCATATATCACTAAATATAAAATACTAACTTTACAAAGATCTGGGTGTTAAAAAAAGATTCAATTTACGAAAAACTTAAGTTCTTTTAACTTATGAAGATCGTTTGAGTTATGATTGATGTTTATTAGGAAAGTAAATGAGTTAAGCATATTGAAATTATGATTCAACTTGCAGTTAAACAGTTCTTTTATAACTAGTACGATGCCTCCGCACCAATAATGACTTGTTTTGATTAGTTAATGAATGGCCATAAAGCCAACTGAGTTCGATCAAATGAAAATTCTTTTTTATGCACCCAATAAATGATACATAAATTCAAAATGAAGACAGGTTTCTTAATATTTTAATGCAAAGGGTGAAAGGAATAATATCAATATGCCACAAGAAAATTAAAAATTACTCATCTCAATTCTTATTTAAAATTTTTAGAATCGTCAAACTTGCACTAAATTGAATATGTCTTCTGCGTTTTCTAACGGAAAAAATGTTATTAATAGGACCTTAAAATAAGTACATGACCTAGAAAATATAAAACAAAACAAAAAAGCCTACTGGTATGTTACATTGGCATGACTTTCCAAAAATCAAATAAAACGTTGGTTCCTTTTGTCTTGGGCCTTCTATGTATTGTCTACTGATCTGTTTCTTCCTGCACCTCCATAAACTTTTGATATTTCAAAAATATCTCTCTGTAGTATTTCGAATTACGTAATCTGAAAGTTTTTTTCTAAATTTATAATTAACTTTCGGATTATATAATTTGAAAGTCTTTTTTCAATATGTATGATTAGTTTTCAGATTACATAATTTGGAATTTAAATTAGCTTTCGGATGATGTAATCCAAATTTTTTTTTTCAAAGGTGTGTCCGGATTACATAATCCGGAAGCTACTCTCAATTTCAGACTTCTGAATTATATAATTCGAAATACAATTTTTTAAAAATATATTATGAATTACATAATCTGTAAGTTATTTTTGAAACCAAAATTAATTTCTAAAATATGTAATTCGAAATATGGGATGGTAAAAATAAGATAAAAAAATATGATAAAAAAAGTATTTTCATATTTTGTATAGGGTGACAGAAGAATATATAGAGGTGCAGGAAGAAATAGTCTTGTCCACTTGATTTTGTTTTTGAAGAATTTAAGAACGACCCTTGTCGTTTTGGATTTATCACTTGTAGGATTTGTTTTATTTATCATTCGAATAATAATTTCACATGTAACACAATTTGTCATCTAAGTCTAATAATCAAATTTTCAACAATACAGCATCATCACCATTTGACTTCAATTTAAACATAACCTTCCTACCAATTTCTTCTATACTATCATAACCTAATTTAAATAAATGTTAAGTTTCCTTAACTAAGAATGTCATGTTCTTCAAGAAATTTAATCGATAAAGAAGAGATGCTTAGATATCCTCTATGTTGATTCCAGGAAACCAAACCTAGCAAAAACAAATACGTTACTAACTAATGAAAATTCACTTTTCTCTCAAACGATAATACATCGAACAAAATGAGTATTGGTGAGGATATCTGTGACTCGTAATCTAGAGAATTGTTATTGTGGATTTTCGATTATAACTAGGAGTTGTTTTGTGTGTATTATGTTTTATCCTCTTTTATTTTCTTTTCATGTATCTTTAATAATTGGTTTGTTGTTATGTATAGTCTGATGGTCTTGAATAGGTTGGCCTGACCATTTTCTGTACAAGAGTTGAGACACCTTAAAGTGTCTCATTTTATTTTATTTGTTCTTTGCTGATAAAAAAACAAATAAAAAATAGAAATAATGTAAAATCTAATAAAAAAATAAAAACTTAACTTTTATTTTTATGTAGTCACCATAAAAAATAATTTATAATCTAAAATAATTAGTAGTTAAAATCTTAGTAGTTACTATTAAATATCAAGTTAAAAATATTTTATAAATTTATATTAATATAAAAATTATTTTAGATACTAATAAATTTTAGTTTATAAAATAGTATTTAATTTAATAAATATAAAAATTAATTATTTTTATTTCTAAAATTAGTTATTATTTATAATGTTTTGTAATGTTAGTTATCTCTTAGTTTGTGCTTCAAAAAGAAAAAATATATAATCATCCATTGAAGAGAGAAATTAGGGGATTTGAGTTTTTAAAGAAAAAATCATTTCATAGAAAATGAAAAATAAAATTGTTGTAGTTTTTATATATAACCTTTTTCACTTCAAATTCAATTATCATTCTTGACGTTTATAAAGTATTCGGAGAGAAATGTGTATTTGAAATTACTCTAAGGTTGTAATCTTTAAAAACTAATTTTAAGGAATTAAAATAAGTTTTATAAAGTTTATGATTTAAGATTTAGAGTTTATGATATAAATTTTAATGTTTGAAATTATATTTAAATTTATTTTTTAAAACTCAAGGATCAAAATCATAATTATCTTAAATTTCAGAAACTAAAAAAAAACATAATAAAATTATTTTATTGTACACATTTTTTTCTAGAAACAAACTTAAAATAACATTACACGTTACTGAAAAATTAATATAACACAGTTGATTGGAAAATGCAAAGCATGAGATGACTACTCAATTGTTTGATTTAATTATAAAAATAATACTTTACTTTAATAAATGGGCACAACAAAATTAATTTCATAAATAATCATAATTGATTTTTGGTAGAAATCACAAAATTTTCTACCAAGAAGTTACTATAGTAGACTTTTATGATATATAATGCACGTTAGAGTTTTTCTGTTATCTATATTTATTTTTCAGTTTTTTTTAGTAGGAAGACTTATTGATTCTTTAAAATGTTTGTAGTCTTGTAATGTGTCTAATTAAAAAAGCCATATCATTTTATACATGAAAATATATATATATATATATATATATATATATATATATATATATATATATATATATATAACACTGTGAAGAAAATCGTGAAATAGAAATCAATTTTAGTGACTAAATTAGAGACTATTTTAGAGACTAAAAATATTTTTAGTTTCTAAATTAGTTTCTATTATTGTTAAATACTTTCTAAATTAGTATCTAATTAACTATCAAAATTTTAATAATCAATTATTTAGATTTTAAATTTAGTATAAAAAATTTTGGAGAAAAAAATACCATGAAAGAGAAAAGTGAAGAGAAATGAGATAAAAATATAAAATTTGTAAATGATTTGATTGAAGCGATAGATAAAAAATATTTTTTAATTACTAAATTTTAAGATTACTATTTTGCCCTTGTAATTTTGTTAAAATTACCCACATTTCGTTAAAACATTATTGTTGTACTATCGGCAAACTCACTTGGACTGAAAAATAACTACGAATTATATAACATTGCCAATACACATAAAAATGTAGATTATTTTCATAAAATTAAATTGAAATTAAAATAAATATTCTTTATATTATTATTATCATTAGTTTATGAATTTATTTGAATTGTTATTATTCTTAATTTTGTTATTATTACTTTTATTAATATTATTACCTTATAATTTTATAATTTTTAATATTTTATTATTATAATTGTTATTTATTATTTTACTATTATTTTTATATATTATTACTATTTTATGAACTCATTTTGATTATTATTATTATTTTAAGATTTTACTAATACTATTACTTATGATTTATAATTATAATTATTATTATTTCATAAATTTATTTTGATTATCATTATTATTACTAATTTTTATTAATAATATTATTAGTTTACTATTATTATATACATTTATATTATTATTATTTAAATATTTTGATTTTGATTTTTATTATTATTTATTATTTTTATATTATATTGTTATAATATGTATAATATATTATAATGTGATCAATTATATTTGTTTAAAGAATTCTGTAGTAGTAAGGATAAACTGGTAATTTTATCTTTTTCGTTTGGTTTTTGTCCCATTTCGGATGAGTTGGAACATCCTTCTTTCCACGAGAACAATATTCCTCTACAAACAAGCACAACGTAAAGTTAAAGTTTCTAATATGATATATGAGATTTCTTAAATCTTCTATACCTATATATAAATAAATATAAATGGGATTTTATTCTAATTTTTTTATATTATATTATATTTTATTATTTTTAAAATATGAGAGAAGATATTTGTTATTTTGTGAGTAATTTTAATTTTATATCTCAAAAGGATAACAGAAAAGATAACACTATTTTTAAATTAAAAAAAATTAAATTCAAAAATTTTATATTTCTAGAATTTAAAATTTTTTGAATTCAAAACTAAATATTGTAAAGTGAGACTTGTTGAGAAGCATTTCACAATTGCATCTTTTTCTCCCGCTCATCTTGACTTTTATCACATCAAACATCTTTTTCGTTTTCTATTTTCATATTCGAAATTCAAAGTATGAGAATGCGTTGTTTCCTTCAAGGAGCACGAAACCAACCAGTAAGTTTTTCAATTATAAAGTAGAAGATGAAAATGCAATGTTTGAATTTGCTTTTCTTTTTCATTCATTTATGCATGTCTTTGGCATTGTATGAGATGACAATATTGTTATTATTGTGTTGACACCAATAACGTCATAAAATACACTTAGGCAACAATTTAATCAAACTTATAACATAAATATTAAAGAATAGTAGAATTTTGTTCATTGAATAAAAATTTGAAAGGAAAAAAATGTACCAGATAAAAGTGCGACGGTGGGAGTGAAAAAATGTTAGTCTATGAGAAAAAGAGGGATTAAGGAGAAAAATGGGAGGTGCGTTAGTTTATGAGCGAAAGGAGTGAGAAAATGGATCAGGAGAGGGAAGAACAAACAAACAAACGAACGCTTACGTTTTCGGATTTGATTAGGAGGGTTAATTATAAGGGTGGCGGTGATGGAGAATATGGAGGGAAGTGGTTGACGGTGGTAGTAAAGGTAAGAACGATTTAACTAAGTCTCTCTGTGGGTCTAAGACAAAGAAAAGAAAAACATATTTCATTATATGTTCTTCTTTTGTATATAACATTTTTCATGAATTTTTTATTTATTACTTAATGATGTCTCATGTATCTATACCTATCTATACCTATATATAAAGGGATTCTCCTCTTTAACTTTCTCAATTTTTTCTCTATTTTATCCTTATATAAATATTTGATTTTATATCATTATTATAGACATTGCGTCATTTCCTATTTTGTCAAAAATTTTAAAAATTTAAATTTTAAAAAATTTCAAATTTTCAAACCCTAAATCAAATTTCCTATTTGATTTCAAAAAAAAAAATCAAATTTTTTAAAAAATTCAAATTTTCAAAATAAAAATTCAAATTTTTAAAAAATTTAAAATTTCAAAATTTTTAAAGTTTTATTAGGTAAAAAATGGAAACAAAATTTTTATTTGAAATATTTTATAAAAAGTGTATGTCAAAACAGTTTTCAAATTGATTTAAGAAACACTCTTACTCTTTAACCCCTATTGGATTTGAATATCTTCACTTTGCATAAACCCACGTACCCACTCTACTTCTCACTTTCTTTTCTGTACCCTACTTCCCATCTTTCTTTTCTCTTTCCTTTTTTTTTTTTTATGTAAAAGCATACTTTCATTCTCACTTCTCTTTCTCTTTCTATGTTTGGATTAATTTTTGTGAAACCCAAATTTGACCTTTGTCTTATGAAATTGTAAATGAAGTTTGTGACTAGATGGATGGGAAGGACTTAACAAAAGGAGTTGCGGGCACCATCACAACAATCGGTAATTTTCTTTATGTGCATTTCAATTTGTGAAACACTAATTTGACATTTTTCTTATGAAATTGTGATTGAAACATGTAACTAGAGGTATAAGAACTACTTAACAAAAGGAGGCAAAGGGTAAGTGATGAAAATCCTTTATCATAAGACGTTTTCTGAAAATAATTTTATGGATTTAAATAAAATCATACAGAACGCTGACTAAAATATATTCTCATTTCCTCATATTTTACGGAAAAGTTACTTTCAATGTGATTTACTTATTCCCAATCTTCAAACAAGGAGAAACTCAGTTAGAAGAATGTAAAAAGAGGAAGATACTGAACCCCAAGACACTATTTTCCGTGCGTGTTCCTATAATTGTCGTGCTTACCCCCAAGCGCAAGGTTCCAATGCAAAGGAACATTGTTAAGAGTGGTGTGTAATCTGGATTCCGTGCGTGTTGCATCATTGAAAAAAAAGTTGCATACGCTTCTACATCCACGAAAGAGTGTAGGTAAAGATTGGTATTTTTCCTATTTTATCCTTATATCAATATTTGATTTTATTTCATTATTATGGACATTACGTCATTTTCTATGTTTTTAAAAAAAATTAAATTTAAATTTTAAATTTTTTTCAAATTTTCAAAACCTTTTCGAAAAACTTCAAATTTTAAATTTAAAAAAAAATTCAAAATTTTAAATTTTAAATTTTAAATTCTTTTAAAGATATTAGGTAAAAAAATGGAAACAAAATTTTTATTTGAAATATTTTATAAAAAATATATGTAAGAATAGGTTTCAAATTGATTTAAGAAGCACTCTTACTCTTTAATCCTTATTAGATATGAATATCTTCACTATGCATAAACTCAAATACCCACTCTATTTCTCACTTTCTTTTTTGTACCCTACTTCCCATTTTCTTTTCTCTTTCCTTTTTCATGTAAAAGCATACTTTCATTCTCACTACTCTTTCTCTTTCTATGTTTTGATTAATCTCTGTGGAACCCTAATTTGACCTTTATCTTATGAAATTGTAATTGAAGTTTGTGACTAGATGGATGAGAATGACTTAACAAAAGGAGTTGCGGGCACCATCACAACCATCGGTATATGTGCATTTCAATTTGTGAAACACTAATTTGACATTTTTCTTATGAAATTGTGATTGAAACATGTGACTAGAAGTATAAGAAGGACTCAACAAAAGGAGACAGAGGGTAAGTGATGAAAGTCCTTTATCATAAGACATTTTCTGAAAATAATTTTATGGATTTAAATAAAATCATACAGAACACTGACTAAAATATATTCTCATTTTCCTCATGTTTTACGGAAAAATTACTTTCAATCTGATTTACTTATTCACAATCTTCAAACAAGGAGAAACTTAGTTAGAAGAACGTAGCAATAGGAAGATATTGAACCTCAAGGCACTATTTCCCGTGTGTGTTCCTATCATTGTCGTGCTTACCCCCAAGTGCAAGGTTCCAATGCGAAGGAACATTGTTAAGTGCGGTGTGTAATCTGGATTCGGTGCGTGTTGCATCATCGAAAAAAAGTTGCATGCGCTTCTACATCTACGGAAGAGTGTAGGTAAAAATTGGTATTTTTCCTATTTTATCCTTATATCAATATTTGATTTTATTTCATTATTATGGGCATTGCATCATTTTCTATTTTTTAAAAAAATTTAAAATTTAAAATTTAAAATTTTTTCAAACCCTAAAAGCCTTTTCGAAACACTTCAAATTTCAAAAAATTTTAAAATTTCAAAATTTTAAATTTAAAAAATTGTTAGACCAATTTGATTATGTACTTCAAGGTGATCTTGGAATTGAAAGAAAATTGGAGAGATGGAAGAGAGAGAAAGAGGAGAGCATAGAGACTTAATGTGTTTATTTAGGGGATTTACAAATAAACATTATCAATTTCATTATCATTTCATAGATTTTGAGACTTTGGATTGTCTCATCAGAAGGCGAACCTTTCCAATAAGGTTGCGCTTTAGTAACTTCACGCTACCCACACCTCGCTTTAAAAATTGAGGATAAATTTTTGGTTTATTGCTTAATGGTGTCGCATGTGTTATATGATCAAAATAAAAAATGCAGAAGAAAAACAACTTTTACATTTTATTTTATTTTAAAGAGTTACATTATTTAGATTTCCCTCCGACATTCATAGAGGGTCCAAATAAATCTTAGTCTAGTTATACGTATGGTAAAATCACCATAGCTTCCACCAAAATGAATCTTCCTTCAAGTTGCTCAAAATAGGGAAATCCTATTCCTGTCATTCAACCAACCTACTACCTCTGGGTGGATCTCTTTGTAGCCACTTCAAGTAAGTTCACGTCTTCCAGAATATCTACATATATAAATTTGTTTTAAAGAAATAGTCCAGAACCTGATGTAAAAAGGGTGTTTTTCCACAAATTTTTGTTGCAAGATAAAAATTAAGAGGCAATCAATGACATTAATTGTTTCTCCACTTCTCCCCAGTTCTTAACTTTGGTCACCAGAGGGTGCTCTTCGGTAGATTCGCTCTTGCATTAAGGATATGAATTTTCATAATAAAAAAGTAGGACTCTAATTCTAACATTAGCACACTCTAAGGCATATCACGTGTTATCATCAATAAGAACCTTGACATTTAAGGACCTACAAATTTATGACTTCGGTCTTGACACACCATCAAAAGCAAAGTGGTTACCAAAGTTTTCCTGGACTGTTTCATGAGATTCACTTTGGTAACCACTTTGTTCTTGATGGTTGTCAATATCGAAATCAGAAATTTGTAGGTCCTTAAATGCCAAGGTTCTTATTGATGATAACCTGTGATATGCCTTAGAATGTGCTAATGTTGGAATTAGAGTCCTGCTTTTTTATTATGAAAATTAATATCCTTGGTGCAAGAGCGAATCTACCGAATAGCACCCTTTGGTGACCAAAGTTAAGAACTGAGAAGAAGTGGAACAACAATTAAATGTCATTGATTACCTCTTAGTCTTTATCCTGTGACAAGAATTTGTGAAAAATCACCCTATTTACATCAGATTCTAGACTATGTGTGTAAAACATCTTTATATATATAGATATTCTTGAAGACGTGAACTCACTTGAAGTGGTTGACATTTATACAAAATCTTAAGTTCTCAATCTTTCAAAGTATTTATTCTAAGCTGGATCTCATCAATATTTGTTCCCCAACTTACGGGTGACTGACAAATGATATGGATACAAAACTTCTAAAAGGAAGTTAATTTTTTTTTTCTAATTCTTAGCTATTTCTTTTTTACTTATGTCTAACCTTTAATTTGTGTTTTCTTATTCTAGTCTTTGTTGGCTTTTATTTTACATTATGTCTTTTTAATTAGACTTAAAATAAATGTACTCCTCGGACTTTTTGCTTTGATCTAAGCAAGGAAAAGAAAATAGAAGAAATATTTTTTCTCGTATCCTTTGCTCTTTGTCTTCCTTTTTCTTCATCTTATCCCAGTTCTTCATTTCTAACAATTTTACATTATTATACATAAATAAAAAAATATGTTTAATCTTTTAAAATTTGTTTACAAACCTAAAAAAATATTTCACGATAAAATAAATTTATAAATATACGCCTAGAATCAAATACTATTAAAGATGTGGGTCTAAACCTAAAATAGATCTCTCTCATTCAAGCAGGCAAAGTTCATATTTTAACTTTGGACACCTAACTTATATCATTTAAGATGAAGCCTAACTTGACCCATCTTCTTAGAAGAAAATTCAATATTGATTAATGAAATTAAAAACCTAAAATCCTTCTTTGAATACTCAATTTAATAAATACATTAAAAGTTAAATATATTTTTCATTATACTATAACACTAAATTAGTTTTCGTTTATACTCCAAAAACTTTAGATTTTTTATATATTTATACTAATAA